>NC_135874.1:17056700-17356700 GCF_031162955.1 Sander vitreus
AACCCCAGTCATAATAACACACTGTACTCAGTGAGATACCATCTTGAGCATGTGTGTGTGGGTCTCACATTTTGCATAGTGAGTGACACTGAAATCACTTGTTTTAAGCAAGTGTTCCGAGCATGCTATGATACTGTACTACAGGGTTCCTAGCTCTTCTCCTTCTGATTAATTCTGTTTCCTTTCTGTAATTTAATAATTTCTGTGATTTCTGTCTGAAATCATCAGTCATTACTGCCCGGTTTTACCTCTCCACAGATAAATGTAGTTATGGGATGTCATTTTATGTGCAGCCCATTGTAACACCTCACCATTGGTCTTGCTCCATTTGTGTAACCAGGCAACGGATATTTGAAAGCTTGTCTCTTCAGAGACGCAATCACCATAACTTTGAGAGCACTCCAGACAACTTGATGAAGCCAATGATCATGGCTTGAATGATCCAGCTACAGCCTACTCAACCACTGTTCAACTGCTGTTCTTTTTTCATTAAAAAAAACCTTCTATATATCTTGCGTACAATGTAATATTGATACTAATACATTATTCGACAAATACAGTGCAGCTTACGATTGCAGAAACATAAGAAATTATAATACACGCAATCATCAAATACTGTTTTTCTTAATATTTTAAAATCACCCAAAACAAAAAAAGACCAAAAAACTAAATCTGACTGGCAAGCATCAATATGACTGATTTCATCTTCAAAACATAAAATTCTACATTAAACACAAATAAATCCAGCTGTGTTAACAAAATACATTTGACTTTCAACTGCAAAGCTTCCCACTCCTTTTCTTTCTTTTAGGCCTGCCTAAACTTGTTTGGAGGATTGCAGCAAAAATACCAGGAAAAGTGGTGGGAAAACCCAGACTTCCCAGACAGCATGTGATCTCACATAAACTGAGGCTTATTATCTTATTGTTTCTCAATAAAAAGGGACGAGTGCTGCAGTAAAGTATGAGTCAAACTTAAGCAAAACACTCCAAAGAATGTCAGTGTTACACAACAAACATGGACCACAAACACCTGTCCTCCTACTGTACACTTCACTGCAGTATTCCACCATGTCAATCTTAACACTCGTGCCAAAGGTCAGCATGGACTTACCGAAGGATTGCAGACAGGCCTGGATGAGCTCCTCCCAGCTCCCGCCTTTGGTGAGGGGACCCAGGGACATCATGGGTTTACTGGGGACGGTTTGGGCCGGGCTGGGTTTGTGGAACCTGTGAGGACGGCCTGGAGGAGAAACTCTAGACCTGGAGCTGCATCCTGGAGTCACTCTCCTGGAGAAACACCAACACAAGAAGAGTGAGGGGGAGGAGGGCCAGGGACAGGAGGGCTTGTTGTAATGAAGTGTGCCTTTCTCTATTTGCCTATGAGGATGTATGGTATGTGTATGTACACGTTTTTCAAACCATACTCTTATGAGACCGATTATTACACATGAAATGATCTGTGTCATTGTCATGATGAATTGAAGCCATTGTTTAAATTGAATCCCCACCCCCAAGTAATTTGTCTTTACTTCATTGTTCTCATTTCCTTCCTTTAACTTGGGGAAATACCGGTTGATTGCGGACATCCAGTTTAAACTGTTGAGTGACCAGTAAACAAGAAGGAATTTGATCAACACATATGCCGTTTAAGCGCAGAAGGTCAGAAAGTAACAATTCAGATTTAAGAACCTATGCGTAAAATAATTGGGGGGGGCATCAATTCAGTTTTACGCACCGTTTAAGGACAAATAAAGACACGCCTGTTTATTAACAGTCACTAACACACAACTCTGGTAACTCTGAAAAATTCTGGATAAAATCAAGATACTGTTGATCATATACGCATATTTTCGCCAAAACCACACCAGAAACTCTCCAGTAAAAACCACGAAAAGATGATCTGACTTACGCATCGTCCTTTCCCTTTTCTTCCGACGTTACGCTTTCGTTTGGGTTGTTTTCTTTTGATTGGCATCCCATAGCGAGGTACTGGGCGACGAGCGGCTGAACTAGGCTATCCATCTGTGTTCTCCTCGATGGGAGCATTTCATTGCTCTGCTCGGCTCAGTGCGCCTCCGCGGTCTCAGCAGCATTGTGCTGACTCGTCAATGAACGTTACACAATTAAGAGTCACCCAGCTTGTCTTTGAGTGGGCGGCCGTGGTGCCGGGCTTGTCACTCACACAGAGTGGGCTCTGTACTGCACTAGGCGTTACTACTTGCGTCAAAAGTCCAGTTCTTACAGGTTTATACTCTAGAACTTTAATTAAAGAATTAATTTAGTCGGTGAAGTCTCTCTTTCGTGGGAAGAGCCAACAAAATGAAAAGCAGTTAATACATTTTACTCATCTCACTCATTTGAAAACTGTAATAAGGATTACTAGTTTGATCATAGATTTCAGTTTCCACAACTACACGCTTCTGCTGTCCCACATCAAATCACATTCAGCAAACTAAATCTCATTAGGTTCACACAAAACCAGTCTCTTGGGGGTTGTTGACATTTTGGAAAATCTGTGGGATGTGATCCCTCTTGAAGTTTACTAAAACCTTTGTGTTTGTTCAGACTGCAGAGCAGGAAAAGGGTGGACCTGCCTCTAAAGATAACAGTGGTTGTAGGTTGCATTAAGGCTTATATGGGGGGATAATGTTATTGTACTATACTGTAGGTGGTCCAGAGAGGATGTTTCCTGAGGTCTTTTAACTGCTTTAGGAGGGTCTTATCACACTGATCTGGGTGGTGAACAGAGCTCTGTGAGAAGAGATTCATGTAATTATACCAATGAATAACAACACAGTAAGTTCGTTAACATTCAATGTGACACCCAAGGGCCATTGAAATATTGATTTAACATGTGATTATGGTTTATTCGGAACATTTGAATATTACGATAACTTAAAAACTATTTATCTTCAAAGAAGGAATGACACGCAAACACACAAGAGTTAGCAGCAACTAATATAAGGCGCATACAGTCTGTGATTAAATCTGAGTCAGCTCTGTGCCTCTCGCACCCCATAGCATCCTCCATTTGATGAGGTGACTCCCTGCGTGCTGTCCACAGACGAGCAGTAGCTTGAGTTTATGTGTTTTGTGCATTAGCAGCTGGCTACTTCTGATAAGAGAGCTTGTCTGCACCCTTTTCTGTGCCAATGCTGTTATCAGAACAGTCAGTGGTGCCTTAAGCATGCCGCCATGTGGCTTAAGGCACATCTAAATCTGATTTCAAATAAAATTAAAATAAATAAGAATTGCCATATTTTGTGTGATTTTTCAAGGAATGAGTTAAGCAGTATACAGTACCTTTTGTTGATTGTACTATTTGTGACCAGTCTCCTTGTGAGTCTTCACCCAACCTTAGACCAATAACAAACACACACTGATAAGGAAAACTGGAAAGTAGACTTTGAGACATGTGCCTCTGCTACAGGAGGGCCTTGATTCAATACTCCAATCCTGTTAAACTCACTGCAGCACTGCTTCAGACATTATATGATACATTTGGGTGGACCATATTTCTACATCGGTTTAAGATTATGCACTCTGAATGACCTCATATCACAATAGAAATGTTTCTTAGGAAGTTAAAAGACAATAGTTTTGGGTTGTTGTTTTTATGTATGCTACTATTGGTCTTATTCTCATAATTTTTCAACTTTTATTTTAAAATAATCTGCATGCATCATCTTCGAAGTATTATCTTCATTTGCATTTTCTAAAAATGATCACATTTGTTTCCTCTGCACACCTGGATGCAGATCATTTAAATATGATTGGGTACCTGTTCAGGCATTGGCACTGTGGTCGTGGATGTTGCTTCAAAATATGCAGCATGGCCAATTAGTAGTCAGCCGGCAGCATGGTGATTTATGTCTTCAGGGTGTAAGTAAAAAAGGCAGTGAAGGATTTCTTGATAAATGATCAAGATCTTATTAGAATAGATTCAAATTTTCTGGCCAAAGTGTACCTCTGTAGGGATGCACTGTAGGCCAACACAGGGCACTGACGCACTTTGTAATGAGGATGAAAATGTATGGCTGCTTTTATTATGTTGAGTGTTTTTATCAGATTGAAATTTGTCAGATTTCTAAGAAACTACCTCAAGTCAAAAGAGTGAAAGACCCGACATAGCAAGTAAGTCATCAGTTGAGCTGTGACTACCCCCTGGTGGATACTTTGAGTATCTACTGACCACTTCATATTGGTTTTGTAATACATCCATGATATTGACCTTCGGTGGTTATTAAGAATTAGTTGCTGCAGCATATATATGGAGAAATAGCTCACTCAACTGCTATAGTGTTAATGTGTAGAGTACTTATTGTATGAGCTCTACCTGCTCCTGTTGTTGCACCACCACAGACTCTGCAGTAGAGATGGTCTGATACCATCGGCCGATACCGAGTACTGATCCAACACTAGTGTGTCATATATTTCATTATGTTTTAACAGCTGTATACCCATGTATGAATGTGATGTGATTGCTATCATTGTTGTATAGCCTTGCTCAGGTTAAACTCTTTGTGAAACATGAACAAACACAAACGTGGCGTTCATTGCCATAGAACTTTCTTTTATTAACCAGTTTGACAGTAAGTCATAACAGAAAAAAAAAATCATAAATAAACTACTTAAAAGTAGATTTTCTTCAGGTCTAAATTGCTTGGTATCGGATCGGTGCACAAACTCCAGTACTTGCTGATAGCGATACCAGAATTGTAGGCGGTATCGGAGGCTTTTCCGAAACTGGTATCGGTATCGGAACATCTCTACTCTACACTCAGCAGAATTTGGAAAAGTATGACTTAGATCAGATCTGAGCAACCTTCTGTAAAACATTTTTTTTTAGATCAACATATAGACCTTCTTTTGCATTTCTTTACTTTGTTTTAATTGGCATGCCCCTGATTGTAAGGAGCTAATAATATGCTTGTTGAACTGGCCTGATTTAACACAACCTCACTGAATACAGCTTGAATCACACTAATTCAGGTCATATTAATCCATATTAAAAACCTAATGACAGTTTAAAATTAGCATCATCAAATGTCATTTTCATCTTGACACGCCACATTGCTGCCTGCCACAGTCTCTTTTTTAGTCCACTAGGAGGCACCAAAGTCTAACATGTTCAAATTATTAACATAGTAGCTTTATCATGCTGATATGTGGGTATAGCAGAAAGTATATAATGGTAGACACTGTAGATATAGCCTTACCCGGCCTATACGGGTTTTTGTTGTTGCTAATTTCGTAATGTTAGCAGGGACGAGGAAGAAGATACAGAAATTAACGAGAAGCTTTTGAACGCAGCATTGGCCTTTTATAATATGCTCCTCTTGATGCTACTTTAGCGCACTGACGCGTAACTTAGCTAGCTTGCTAACGTTAAGTTAAATGACAAGTGGCTGGCCTAGTAATTGATGCTTTGGCTCATAGAAAAGCGTCGGCAACCTTCTTTTTCTAAGCTAGCAGCTTCATTGTTTTAATAGCTTAAAACAACTCCTAACTTGCTTGACTTCAAAATGGTTGTGGACGACGTTCAGTTCCTGAATACCCTCAAGGGAAAACGCGTCAAACTTACCCTTAAGACTTCATCTTACCTCGGCGTCATCCAACGTATTAATCCTAACAAAACACTGATTTTGGCGGACGGTTAGTAAAATGTCTATCGTTTATTATGTATAGTTGGGATAACAGTTCTGTCTTTCTGAAGGAATATGCTGAAACGGCACAAAAACATCTCTATATTCGTATCTAAATTAACGTTATTAACTTGTGTGTATTGTTTCAGTTGTTGGTGGCAGTAATGGCTTCAAATGTCCTGGCTCAAAAATGTTCTTCGGGCATGAGATTCTGAATGGTTAGTTCACTCATGACAAGTGATATCTAAAAAGTGAAGGCTGAATATTTCTATTAAAAGTTTTGACATCTGACATGCCTTTTTTGTGTAATTTAATAACAGTGGAGTTTACCAATCAAGCAAACACTACTATTGGGTAAGTAATAAACAATGTTGTCACTGTGGTGACCGCACACTGTGCTTGCACTAATATGGCCATATGGAAACATGCAATGTGTTGCACAGAAATATTCATGACCACCAATTTGAAGAGCATTTGAATGTGGACAAGTTTCAGCCATACAGGAAGACAATCACATTTGGTGAGCATGATAATAATTAAGTGTTTTTGCTAAAGCTTTAATCATACTCAAAATTCAGCATACTTCCAGTTTCAAGTTTATGTCTTCCAAATGGAAATCCTTACTATTGAGAGGACCCTTTTTCACAGATGATGATGAAGATGAAGAGGAGTACATTAACTTTGTAGTCATTGATGAGTTTCATGAGAAGTTTGCGTCTGCTGTGAGTTGATTTAAAGTTCCTTTACTGTTGCATAAATCACTTTAAATGACATACTTGTCAGTATGCAAATCTATACGGGACAGTATAATGGTGGACATATTTACTGAGAACCTGTGTAAATTTCTCGATAATATCTCTGAGTTCCTATCCGTCAGGTGATGCATATCAAGAAGCAGCATGTGATCGGTGTGGGCGCTGATGGAGTCGAGGTATTTAAGCATGGGAGACTGTGTTGGCTGCAGGTAAGAAGTTCTGCATTCCTGCTTTTTTTGAGTCCTTCTCTCCTTCACTTCTTACTTTTCCTTCATCACAAGAATGAAAAGAAGAAGAAAATAACAAACTATTCTTCATTCATCTAGATTGCCACTAAAAGCAAGGTATACCTGTTTGATATTCTCTTACTTGGAGCTCGGGCCTTTAAGAACGGTCTTTCCATGATCCTGGAAAATAAACGCATACTGAAGGTAAGCATTCTAAACAGACAATAGAAATACTGTTTAGTCACAGTGATGATTATTACCATCACATCTCTGTTGATTGTACATTTTGTACAGGTCATTCATGACTGCAGAGCCATTGCTGGATGTCTGATTGCTCAGTTTGGAGTAAAGCTAACCAACGTCTTTGATACGCAGGTACATGCAGTATGTACGGTGGCCTACGTTCTCTCCTGCATGTTTAGGTGAGCTTACTTATTTCCTGCTTTTCTTTCTGCGTGTGTGTAGGTGGCAGATGTCATGTGCTTCTACTCCGAGACAGGAGGTCTCCTTCCCGACAGAGTCAGTACTCTGCAGGAGGTAGTGAGTCTCCATCTGAAGGTGCCCTCCTCACAGCTTCTGTCCCTTCAGATGATGTCACAGCTCACGAAGGTGCAGTACACTGTCTCCAATCCAAGATGGTTTCATTTACCGTGTAGTTGTATCTGCATGTGCTGTAGGGGTTAGAATCACCAGAGGCCTCCTCATACGAAATTATCATGATACTTATGTCACGATACGATATTATTGCGATTTTTAAACATATTGCAATATTCTGCGACATATTGCATTTTATTACCTATTTTCCAACTTCAATTTTTTCCCAATTTCAAATTATGTCCCCAAAAGGAAACTTTGTCAACATCTGTTTTATCTAAAATGATACATTTCTCTTTTCGTCCATCTCACTTGCTGCAAAATGGGATTGTCTTACCAACACATATATAATAATAGATCGATCCTTGACGTCTGTGTATCAATGCAGTATTGCCACGGAAAATATCGCAATACTATGCTGTATCGATTTTTTTTTTTTTTTTTTTTCCCCACCCCTAAAGTGCTGGAATCACTGGTGTGTGTCTTTGCAGGAAGAACTGGAGATGTGGTACAAGCGTCCCTGTCCTGTACCCCTGCTTAAGGTGATGGCTCTGTCAGTGATCCATCTTCAGCCTCTCAGACTGGTGCTGCTGGATACTGTCATGACAGACTACATGGCCCTGGTGGATTCATACCTCAACAGCAGCCACTACCAACCTGATGAATTGGAGCATGTTAGCATGGTGGGTAATTCACAAATTGCACATTTCCAGGGCATAAAGGCAAGTTGTCTTTGGTAGATAAATACTTTTTCCATTTTGGAAATGTGTACTTGCTAACCACCATGCACACTCTATGCCCAATCAAGTAAAAGCAAAACAGCATCCAATTGGCTGCCGTTACACAGGTCTGCTTCTTTTTATATTCAATCCAGAGGTTGTTTCGTATTTTTAATCAGGTGAACCAACAAGTTTGTTTCATACTACGCATTCACCATTCACAGCAGACTGTGTTTCTGTACAGGTGTGTAGGTGTCTTAGTTCCATTACTGAGATTATTCAGATTTTAAGCTGCTTTAATTTATGTATTGCCTTCATAAAAAACCTTGCTGAAGCTCATTTAAAAGGTATGTTCACATATATTTCATTTTTACCTTAATACAATATGCACATGCCAATATGTACATTGAAACAGATTTTTGTCACTGAAATTGTTCCTCCTGTCCATACTGGCTTTCATGAGATCCCTTTCTGCTATGATTCAAGTGTAAGTGATGGAGAACAAAATCGAAAGTCCTCATTCTGTGTAAGAAATATATTTCAAAGTTTAGTTGAAGTTAATTTTAAGCTTTAGCAGTCTGAGTAAGTCAAATCAGGTGGATGTCAAATTACAGTCCTTTGTTTAGTACACTCAACATTGTTTTATTGTGATAGATAGATATAGATTTGACTACTAAAGTCTCACATTAGCTTCAGCTGAACTTTCAAATTCATTTTTTTTCAGTGAATGAGGATTGTGGATTTTTTTCCCCCCATCTTTTACATTGAAATTGTTAGGAAGGGATCTCCTCACAGCCAGTATGGACAGAAGGAACAATAGCGGCAACCAAAAACTACTTCACTGTTTGTATTGTTTCAAGACAGTCTTGGAAAAAAATGTGAACCTATCCTTAAAGCACATTCATTGTTCCACAAACACAAAAATCTTCCTGTTTGCATCTTAAGGAGAGTGTGTTGGAGCTGCCCAGAGAGCTCAGGCAGCTGGAGCAAATGCGTCGTGAGCGGCAGAAGCGGGCTGCAGACCACTACCCTGTCACAGAGGAAGGTCTGCTGGCACGCTTCAACCCCCGAGCTCAGACTCCATCCCAGCCCTCACTTGTAACAGAGGAGCACGGCCAGACACAGGTAGAATCCTTTGAATCTGCAAATGTGGAATCACCTTCACAAGTTGACCCTCTCCTTCACAAGCTGCCCACGAGCCCCCCAAGAGTCAACAATGTTTTGTCTGTGGATGTCCATGCCTCCCCTGACCCAGCTACCACTGTATCAGACCTCAGGAAACAAATGGCTGTTACCACTCCCCTGTCACTTGGTGTAGGCAGAGGGCGCACAGAGGTACTGATGGACACAATGGGAAGAGGAAGGCCCTTTCGGAAAGAGGCGTCATCCATCCCGGCCTTACCTGCCATAGGAAGAGGCTTCCTTCTCCAAAAATCACAAGATCAGATCCCCAGAGAGAGTATGGGGGACATGATAACTCCTGGTAGGATGGGTGCGGCTACTTCGTGCCCCAACCATACACTTGCCCAAGAAGTGATGTCCCAGCCTGGCCCCAGTGTTCATGACCTGCCAAAGGACACTTTTGGCATGGCAGGAGAACAATTCAGATCGACACCCAAGTCCGTCCCATCTTCACTCATGCAGTCATTCATGTCTTTCAGATACTAAAGGAAGTGTTAAAGCTATATAAGGACATGTATTACTGATGTTTGTGATTTCCTAAACTGACCAGTAGATGGCAGTAAATATTTTGTTTTGTGCAAAGGTTTGTTTGATGCCAGGTGTTTGTGACAAGACTTTATATAGAAAAAAAAAAAGAGATTCAGTTGTTTGGACGTTTAATACCAGTTAAATCAAATATATTTGTATTATTTGCAGTGTTGGGCAAGTTACTTCCAAACTTTTATACAGTATAGATTACTAGTTACTGTTATTTGAGTTATTAGTTATCTTACAATGTTACTGTATCTGAATGGTAATGCTTTACACTACTTTTGCAATACTTTTGAGTTACTTTCACCAAAATAACAGCAGAAGTTTGACTTGGCAGGTAGCTTGTGAATTTCACCACCGGATCAATAAACTCTCCTCTTTCTCCACTTAAATACATCATAGATTATTCCTAATATTTTGTATAATTAATATGAATATGCAAAGTAACTAAAGCTATAAAAATAGAGAAAATATGGCAAGTAGGAGAAAATTAAAATACTCAATTAAAATGACGTTACAGTTGTATTGAAGTACGGCATAGTTACTTTCCACGGCTGATAAAATGCAATGATATTTATGTATAACAAGCCTCAACAATAATTCCCGACGTGTTTATATCTGTCAGTAGCTCAGACCCACTGCTGTCCGCGCTGACGTACCGTCTCTGATTCTGGTTTTGACCACGGGAACAGTGACGGGACAGCTCACTTCACCGCAGTGTAATAACTCCTGGAGATGTCCATCTCGCAAATGTCTCCATTTCTGCAGTCATCTCAACCATCAATTACAGCAACAGGATATAATACTCGCAGCTTTTTTTTTCCTGTGAAGAAATGTTTCGCGGTGTTGGGGAATTCTTAAAAAAACGCAACACCACTAAATGTTGCATTATATTATTACCGAAATTGAATTAGTAATGCGTTATATTACTGCGTTACGTTATTAATACATTACTGTAATTGCGTTACTTTTGTAACACGTTACTCCCAACACTGATTATTTGTGACACTTATTGCCTGTCTGTTCCTATTTGTGTCGTATTTCGTAAATGTTTTGCCTCTAAAACCTTCTCAATTTAGTTTGAGTAATAATTGATAATCTGTACGATATTAAAAAATGTAGGTGTTTATATTAGTTTGATTATTTTTTTTATCATGCAGAACATGACGAGATAATTGTAATTGTAACACAAACTACAACAAAAAACAGCTCCACATGCCCATACAACTTATTATGTGCTAAGTGTGATTTATATCTGGTTCCGCTTGGCTTCTGTATTGCAGTTAATTGATTGTGAAAAGCAGTGACAGGCATTGATGGATCTGCTGTTAATTGAGCAAAAACATTGCTAGCTGACACTTTTTTTTTTTATTACAGATGACCAAAGAAAACCATTAGACTTGGCACAGACTAAACAGTGATACTTCAGTCATTGCTGCAGTTCAGATGTACATGATCACAGGTGGCCAGCACCTGCCATGTTCTTCAAAAGCAGATCTTATCCATCTAATTTGCTGCTTGAGGTGCTGTGCAGACTTTGCAGAGAGGCCCTGCACAGCCATTTCTGCCTGGATCATCAGAGGTTGGTGCCTGGGATCAAAACAAGGCATGGACACAACAGCAGGGCATTGCTGCAGCGCAAATGGGCCCCCCGTATTAATCACATCTTATTGCTATGGTTATCTACATGTAGAGGCTTGGGCCCTTTCCAGAGCTTTCTAATTGAAAGCGTGAAACCGATAAAGTAGGATTTTAATTAACTGGGAGGCAGCCCGGCACAAAGCCTTGCATCTCTCTTAGCAACCAGCTCCTCCTCAGCTTCTGCTAAACACAAGAAGGATGGATTCTACCCATATGCCTCCTTTAACCCTTTGAAATGCTGTTGTTGCTCAATCTGTATGTGGGTGGGATTAGCAGGGAACAAAAGGTTTAACACATGATCTTAAAGATGGCCATTGATGTTCTCTTTGAGCTGCTCCACTCAAATCTCACAAAAGTGAATACCTTCCCACGACTTTATATGTAGACTTAACTGCATTGACTTGCTCTGTATTTCTTTTTTACGATTCACTACACATTGAAGTCTTGTATGGCTACAGAATGGGATCTTGTTTTATATATCTGCGTCACTCAACAGTGATGGTTTGGAGGGTGTGTGTGTGTGTGTGTGTGTGTGTGTGTGTGTGTGGGGGGGGGGGGTGGTGCTGGTGGTGGTGGTGTCGTTGTCAGGGTGTCTCTGTGGGGCTATTGAGGACAGGCTACTGTCATTGACAACCAGATTGGAGCTCTTATTTTAGAGGACCTTGCATTTCCTC
Organism: Sander vitreus; assembly: GCF_031162955.1. Classification (NCBI taxonomy): domain Eukaryota; kingdom Metazoa; phylum Chordata; class Actinopteri; order Perciformes; family Percidae; genus Sander; species Sander vitreus. The sequence continues at coordinate 17,068,671 of NC_135874.1, forward strand.
TCCGTCACAATAATGCCTTATGTGCAGCACTTCCTGTTTCTCAGGCTTGGGAGGAAGGAACAGGGTGCTTGTCACACGGTAGTCACCGTTTCCTCCCTCCCTCCCCCACTCCCCCTGCTCCCAAACTTCAGACAGTGTTGTGTCCTTCAAAGGGGAAAGATGACTGCACCTTCAGCATCGCAGCAGGATGCTGCCGAGCTATTTTTAGACTCAAGTCGGAAAGGTAGTGAACAGACATAAACACAAACTTTAGGATGTCCAGCTGTGTTGATTTAGCATCTGAAAATGGTAATTCAACTGTGTAAGGCCAATTATTGTTTAGACTGAGCAGTGGGAACCTGGAGGCCTGCTGTTGGAAATAGGTCCCCCCGTAAACAATGATTATTACTTTAAAATATTACACAGGTTTTCCTATGGACTGTTTTGAGCTTGACAGGAAAGTACAGCTATTTTGCTTTTTCACAGGTGTTATTTCTGTACCGTTATTCAACCACACAGTATCAATAGGCAACTAAGCCACCCAGACACATGCCAGACTGCATTATTGATCACCTAGGCTTGTGGTGCCCTTCTGACAGCACCATAAACACCTACCCCACCGCCTTATTTACTTTCCACCATATTATTGTCATACTGCAGGGGCTCCAGTTACCAACCAAAAGTAGAAGTGGTATTTTAAAACCGGTCAATGCTCCTAGGCAACCATCCCTCCTCTTAATCAGCGTTAGGCTACAGATTTGTTCATAATTAATAGGCTTTGTTCATTAAGAACGGAGGGATTCATTTAATGAAACCACAACCTTTAAAGGCACCTTGTTAGGATTGTCATGTTGTTAGCTGGTTTGCACTCCTAAGCACATCATTAAAATTCATTGTTGAGTTTGCGGAGTAAGTGCACATTCAGATCACGGTGCATTTCTCTGTTGATGCCGAAAGAAGGGAAAAGCTGAACACAGTTTGGACCGCTGAACTGTCAATAATCCGATTGAGAGCTTTTTAAATTTGTACTCATGATTGCGTCCTGCCACATGGACATTTCTCAGCTAATTACAAGCCTCATTTCATTGGATAGTTGCTTTAGGTGGCAGAGTTGGCCAGAAGCGACCTTTTTGATTGGCTTGTTGGAAGAACTTGATCCGTCGGTCTTACCTGAGTAATGCGGCACAAAGAGGCCGATTGATAGGCTGTATTCAGCAGTTCACAACTGTGGCACAACAAATAAGACACGTGTCAACAAAATAATATTAATTTCATTATTCATGTAACCACATGTAATCCCTTTGTGTTCGTGAGCTGGGAGGAATATAATCAGATATCAGCTTCCACTGTGACACTGAACTATATCCCTGCAGCCAATCTTCCATCTGTTAGGAAAAACCTATTGTTGAATCCTGCTCAACCCACCCCCAACCACCACCACCTCTCCCTCTTTTTTTCTCTCGCATTACAAAATGACCCTCTTTTATACTCCCCTGGTCATATTCAATGGGCGAATTAATATTTAACGTGAGAAAGGCTGATCTATCCAGATGGCCTCTCAAGTACAGCAAAAATGAGAACAAAACACAACATCAATATTTCAGCCAGCCTAACTAACGGTATGTATGTATCCCCGCAGTCAGGAAACCCATCTCAGGAAGACTCCTCAATATGCACACATTCATTCAAACATACACAGATGGAGGCCCACAACATGCATCTTTATGAACTGCTGCGCCATGTTTACTCAGGCAGCATGGCGCATCGGGACCTTACGGGGCCTCTCCAAAGGAACCAGCCATATTGTGACCTTCAGCTGGGACAGATGAGCTCAGATAGAGGATGAGTGACAGGTGAGGGTGCTGACGAGAATGTGTTTGATGCATAGAGAGCGGGCCTGAGGAATGTCAGTCTTCAGCTGGTCTCGCTGTGCATGCATCAGTACAATATTAGCCCTTGTGTTGTCTTCCCTTCAACCTTGAAAAAAAACAAGGTTTTTTCTGACATTTTTTACGCCTTTTTTTTTGTTTTGTTTTGTTTTTAGTTTGTTTTTGCTTTTTCCAACGTTTTCCGCGCTTATTTCTACGTCCCATATTTTCCGATAGAAAACAAAAATTTAAAAACGGGTCAATGTGACCCGAGCTCAACACAAGGGTTAAACACTAGATAGCAACGCTAGCAGCTTCCAGTGCTGAATATAAAGCCATTCAAGTTGCAGGTAGTTCTTCAGCTACCAGAATAATTGAATCTGCCCACTCTTTGTCGAGAAAAGTTTGTCCTTTCAACCATAAACTCGGGGGAGAGGCCCGGGACACAGCTGGGTTTAACCGCAGAAAATCTTCATCACATCAGAAGAGCAGTTGAACGCTTCTGAGCATTTTGGCCGTCACTTAACCAACCACCGAGTAACTGGCCTGGACACAGTTCCCGGGGCTCAGTGACTGCACTCTAGTTCTGGGGAAAATGTGACAAAAGAAGAGGAATGTTAACGATTGCGCAATGAACATGAACGTGTCAATGAAAAGCATTCAAATTAATGATGCAAGCACCCCATCAAGCTTGTAATGTTCAGAAATAATATTTTTTTTATTTAGATAAAATGAGGGTATTACAATTTTGCTGACTTTGGACACATTTTTAAAATGTGCATGTAGCAATGATTAATCTTCTGCAGCAGCATTAAGCAAAAACTCCTGATTGTCTTGCATCGGTGGCTTTGAGAGATTTTCAGGCTTTGCTTGATTAAGAAAGGCCACTGTTGGTCAAAGGAAAAGGTGTTTATTCACCAGAAATTCTGGTAATTAGTTATTAGAATATTGGCTACCCCCTCAGCCACAAATGTCTTTCATTAAAAAAGATGGGAGATTAGCTTTTGGCAAGTTTGTCATAATTAAAACCTGCATTGTGTAAGGTGTTTGTGTGTGCACAGATGAAGGGGTAGTTGTAGCCACAGGGAGGGCCTGAAGAAGAAGGGATGGAGGGGGCTCCCTGTGGGCGGCTGAATTAGTGCCCGCTGGTTTGGCCTGGCAGCTGCTCTCTGAGCCTGGCACGCTGACAGCCTGGCACTGTGGTGCTGTGTTGTCAGGGCCAACCTGTAGGGAGGCGTTAACGCCAGGCCTACCAAACACAAACTCTTTTACCATAGAAGGCTTTGTCTTTCAACCATACTTGTTATGGCAATATTATTAGATTAGTATGAGATTAAGTTGGGTAATTAAAAAGGGCAAATTACATTCATGTCACAAGGGAAAATGCAAATGTCATCCTAAATCGGTTATGACATTTAGCCATAATGAAAAATGTGACCATTATTACTTTTTTAAGAAGCGTTGGTCAGGTGTCACATTCACTGTGCTGTGCCTTGTCCCATGATTGGCTGAAGTAAAGACCATGTCTGTGTGATTCACTTCAGTAAAATTCAACTAAATTTAAACTGCTTGGCAAGAGCGCTCAACAAAAGCCCTGAATTGTAAATGAAATGTGATACTCAAAGGAATGCCATCTGTTTTAACACATACTTGTTACTGGAGTAATAATAAACCACCTTGTCAACATTATGCATTTCATTTATGGAACTCTTAGCCTGATATGATGATGATGATGATGAAAAAATCACGGACATTTTTAAACAAAATCTGTACTAATGTTTAATCTAGGGTGGCAAACTTGAGATATTTGAATTCCTGTAATAGCCATTTATCCAGCTATTTCATCACCATTGTAGTGGCATACTAAAAGTGTCATCATGTATCTGCTGCAGGCTGCTAAAGGTGTTTATTGAGTCATAGACCACCCTTGTGTAGAGGGTGTCACTGGTGGGATTTGGGGAGATTCTGGGCCTGGATGGGCCTGCCTTGGCCCAGATGCAGCGGCTTCTGTCCAGGCATGGCATTGGGATATATGTGGGGCCCAAGCACACCAGCTGCTATCTCTGTGTCACAGACAGCTGTATCTGAATATTCATACAAAGCGCAGATTAATGTGTGCTTGTTTGGCCCCACATGGTGTGCCGTTGAACAGGCCAAAGTGTGAAAGTGCCCAAAGAAGTCATAGGTGTAAAAGCACTATGCCCACTGCAGTGTGAATTAAAAACTCCCACAATCCCTGAATCTAACCTCTGTCTGAGAGAGAAGGGCAGGATAGAAGGGAGCGTGTAGTGGATCAGAGTTGATCAGATCCATACAACAATAAAACAATGAGTTGTTTACCATCTATACAATTCAAAAACTGATTTTAGCTGCTGTGGCACATTGGCTCATTACTATGATTATATTATGGTCTTTTTAATGTCTGGTTATGGAGGGACCAGAGAGCAGCTGCCCATTGTTTTTTTTTTACTAGTGGCTACTCCTTTGGCTGTAATACTTCAGTTTATGCTCAGTCCAACTTCTCTTTTGGTTGATGCCATTCATCTCACGCCAGTAGGAGACGAAGACTCACTCACACACACATTCACATTCAAAGCAATGGCCACCTTCCACAACCTTGGCTTGATCAACCTTGGCCTTCTTTTTAAATTTGTTTTGGAGGGAGTTTAGGTGGGTGTTTGATCAAATAATCTGCTGGCTGATGGCAACAGAGCCTGTGAATGTGTATTATTGAGCGTTTTGAGACTGGAGTTCTATAAACTGAGCAGATGGTCTTTACTTCCCTGCCTGAATAGGTGGAGTGAACCAGTGGGCACACAGAGGGAGATTTGTGGGTAAACTGTTTTACCTCCCCTCTCTTTGTGTTGTAATGGGGAAGGCAAAATGGTTGCTAACTGCTGACAGACAATGGCTCGGCCCTAATGAGAGCAAAGTGTTTTGGTGCTGCTGGTATAATGAGGATGAAGTGAGGCAGCTAATTATTGCAACCATCTGAAGGTATCAGAGCCAGATGAGCCTATATTTTATTTCAACCATAATACACTAATGGTATTGTTCAGTATTGTTCTATTATACAGAACCACATGTAGGAGGTGTGTGAGGGCAGATGTGCTTGTGAGGCAAACTGAAACAGAAAGGAGTATCTTTTTACTACAGTGAGCTGTCTACTGTATGCTAATCAATCAAAGGATAGTAAAACCATAATGTGACGGGATGTATAGCTAATTTGCTCAGGCAGGTGTGCTACAGCCCTTATCTGCTGTCCCGCCCCTTGCTGACCCTGGGAACCACTTAGACTGACACAATACCAGTAACACAAGCTGTAATACCCACAGGTCGCGAAAGCTTTCATTCTTATTGGTGAGGATCTTCACGGCAACCATGTTTGTCTGGTGGATGTCTTGGTAATTTATGGAGGAAATAGTGTGTGGGTGTTCCTTTCCCATTCTACCCAGTGTCCTTTACTCGCCCACAGCTAGATCCCTATCTGAAGTGTCTTAAAAGCACATCGGTAATTGTTACTACACTAAATTAACAACCATGTTTTTGAATGAATCACCATTTTACTACTGATCTCTACAATTCATCGATCATTTTAATGTGTTGTCTATTTTTTTTTTTTTCAATCTGTGATGCATGCCATCATTCCACTGCAATCGCTCTGTAACAATCTCTGATAAGGAGCTGGATTATTTGCCTCCAGGACCTGATTGACTATTGGTTGATTACAGAGTGGGTTATATCCTTGAATAAGCAGTATACACTCTCCTCATCAACAACAAGCTTGCCGTGATTGCTGTACCAATGCCCAGCCACATTCAAACTGGATGGTAGTGATTGCCCTTGCAGAGTGGGTGCACAACACAGCAGCTCATTTATAAACAACAGGGGCCAAGTGTACAGTCATGGGAGACACTGACTTTGTATGACAACAAAGCAAAATAAAATTTTGACAGCATGATATTTTTAAATTTGAATCTCATTTATTTTACAAACGTTAATAACTCTTCAAATACTTTTAGTGTGTCTGCACATGAGGAACCTGCTAATACTGGCACCTCTCCATAGAAATGTTATTTTTCCCTGTGGAGAAACAGCCATCTTTGACATTAGGGGAATGCGCATGGAGCAACATTTAGTGAGATGGTGAAACTCTTTTTTAAATGAAATTATAGAACAAATTTAAGTTTCTAGCCTCCAGAGGTCAATTTTTTCATTCTCCCTTACATAGAAAAAAAGCTTTATATTGTGTAAATAAAGATAACAGCCACATGCTATTTCATCTTTTGAAATTTATGGTTGCAGAGTGTGGGTGTAACAGAGCTCACAGAGCCCTAAAAGGATACATTTTTGCAGAGGCTTACAGTTTCCCATCAAGCACTAGCGCTCTGTAGCGGTAGGGCCAGAGCACTTTCCTGTCATTATGAGGACTTCAGAGGAAAAAGAGAAGCAAAATGGTTTCCAGGTTTTCTTTAATCTAGAAGGAGGGGTGAGAGGAGAGGTGGGGGGGGGGGCTCGGCCACAGGTAGCTCCGTCAACTGTGAAGAGACACTGGGCTGTAGGAAACCATGATACAGTAGTAGTGTGTCACAGTGACATGACATGATACATAAAAAAAGCTCTTCCCTGCTTTGCCCTGCACAGAGACACACAGCATGCACATGCAAACAAATGTATTGTATTTGGGACTAACTGAATATATTTCACTACTAAGATCATAAGTGATACTCCAGACTTTCATGCATTACTGTCAGGTTGTCAACCAGAGCAGCCATTAGAACAATGAGCATTGTGATGTCTGACAGCAGCCAAACCCAGCAATTCTATGAGTTACACCGGGGGATGACACCCATATGGGGGGAAATGGGTGTAGATTAGGAAGGGAAATGACACAATGTTGAATTGTCATTGTTCAAGAGGCAAAACGGCAGCAGGGGTCCAGAGTTTCAGTAGGTTTAAAGGAGAATTCCGGCCAATTTTTACGTTAATCTTGATCGCTATAAATATGCGAGTACTTTCGATTGAAAAAAGCCCGACCTGAATCGGTCCTAGCAAACTGGAGTTGCGGCAGGATCGAGACAGGGTAGGTGAATTTAAAGAATGTCTGAGTTGAAAACGCATCTTGTTGTCACGTAAGGGCCCTGTTCATGTTGCACAGACATTTTAATTGCATTTTATGTCTGTTAAGAGGCACAAAGACACTCTAAAACCTGCCCCGACAACTGCCATTTTAGCTCAGTGGAAGCTTGTAGAGGTAGCTGCAGCGACTCCAGTTTGCCAGCACTGATTCAGGTCGGGTTTTTTTCAATCGAAAGTACTCGCATATTTATAGCGATCAAGATTAACGTAAAAATTGGCTGGAATTCTCCTTTAATGTCAGTGGGATTTAATAGCGACATGACAATGCAGTTTCCTTTTCTCTGGTCTTTTACTTTTGTAACGATAAATGTATAAATGAATTAAACACTTCTAAAAGGCGTGTATTAAACACTCGTGTAACCTTCAATTCAGCATACTCAGCAGGCAATGTGGGTCCTCCGGATTCCCACATTGTCCCCTGCCTTATTGTCTGAGGAGGAGACATGTTGTCTACAGAGGGTCCTGTTCTCCTTTGTGCCCTGATAGGTTTACCAGCAGCAGCATAGAATAAGGAGTCACTCGCTCCATAGGACAAACAGGAACCAGCCTGAATGTGGCCCTGATGCTTATCTGTTTCTCTCATGACTAACTGTCTGTGCTTTGGAAATTAAATGCCACTAATGCTATTTTGACAGTCCTTCAAATTAGACTGTTTAACTCAGAGCCTGTAGAGCAAGAAAAAAAAGTTTGAGGGAAATATGTCTTGCAGAGAGTTGTACGCACAGATCATTGGCTGTGACCTTCCCTCTGTCTCAATTGCACAATGTCCACAAAGTCCAAATCCTTTGTTGATATCATTTATTAACATCCTTCCTATTAGCATCATGTTCTCTATCTAGATTTTGCACCTGCAGTGCTTCTGATATTTGACCACATCCAAGGCTTACAAAATGTCCACCTCACACACTTGAGATATCCGAAGAGCTCTGAGCCAAATCGGCAGTCATGTTCCTTTTGAATATTGTTTCTCCAACAGACACACCCAGCATCACACAAAACATCACCAGCTTTAATGTTGTCACCCTGTCATCTTCCCCTGCAGAATACTGGGTGCCATGGTAACCATTTTTGAAGGAGATTGATGATGGGACAAAATAGGCCTGGCAGGAGGGATTCCAGCTTTACTAGTAAGTGATGGGTTTGTCTGGACTACCTCCATATAATATGGAGAAGAAATATGGGGACTTGGCCAAATTCCACACCAAGATCATAATTTGAAGGTTATTTTCATGGCATTTTTTGCTTTTACTTGACAGTAGAGAATGACAGGCATCATGTAATAGGGACTCAAACTGAGGACATTGAGGTTAAATTGTGTGTTCTAGACCGCTAGCCAAACCCTTACTAAGATTTTATCCAAATTAAGAGAGGTAAATAAAATACTGCCAAGAAAAGTAACAGTGAAAGCAAAAGTAAATTAGAGAAGAGCCAAAAAGTACTGAATCCAAAATACAGTATATCAATTGTTCTGATGATGAGCTTCTATTTGTAGTGATTTTCAAGTCCCAAAGGGTTCATTTTTGCTGATAAGGAAATCAAGAGATGCAGAGCTAAACAAATACACACTCATTCCAAATGAGGCATGCAATATTTGTTCCTGTACAAAACTGGAAGCACTCCTGTGATACATTGTGACATAATTAAAAGCAAACATGCTTAGCTTTGCATAAACAATCAAAGCTGGAGAACAATCCATTCTCTTATAAGGGAGGAACTTCCTTCTGATTTCCCCTACACTTGCAGGAATACTGTTATTTTACAGTGGGGGAAGTTGTTTTCGTAAGGAATCACAGTCATTTTTCACGCTCCTGATGGCTGCCAGAGTCCCTTTTTCCCTCGCTTTGCAACATTTCCTTATCAAAGCAATTTTGTAAAACGGTTACTTATTTGGCTTTATATCAAAAGCCGTGTGAGGTTCTGTGTGTATCGGGCTGATCTCAAGGTTGTGTGCTAGTTGGTTCCCAGCATAGTTCAGCCTGGCATGAGGTAGTGGTGAGCGACCCAGCTGCAAACAGGGCCTCACTGTCCAGGGGGGAATGACTACAGGCATAGTTGGGGGGGGGGGTGGGGGGTTCCCATGTCACAGCTAAGGGCATACTGATAATGTGGACCTATACACCATGTTTTTATTTTGTCCTCTTCTGACAAGCGTCTTGACTCTTCAGAGACCTTTAATTCCTGGTCCCACTCTGCTCACTGTCAATCTCTGCATCCCGGGGGTCATTCCCATCCATGGGAACATTGGTTTTGACAGTAGGATTCCCGGAGGATATGGTTATGGGTAGATCTTGACAGAAAATCACAGCATGGCCAGAAAGGCATAGTTTTGTAGTTTAAAAATTCTCTGCTGCAGCCAAACTGAGGCGGGTTTGAGGTTACGGACGTCATTTCGTGAGGATTCAACACTTGTCCTACCCGTGGCTCACTGTATGGACAGGCCACATGCTCCTTCCGGGAGACCTAGGGAGTAGAAGGATGTGTCAACACTCCCTAGAATAGATCACTTCTGTGGAACCTTGATGATATAGGTGAGAGCATAAGGGCTGATTAAGAGCCAGGATGTGCGTGAGACATCCTCTGATGTTCAGGAATTCCCTCATTAAAGAGGGTCATGTTGATGGTCATAGGAATCAGCCTGCGGAATAAACAGGGGTGGTGCCTCCAGCAATTTCAAATAAACACACTTTTCATTTAGTCAACATGGAAGTGGTCGTCACAAGTGTACATTTTTTAGATGTACCATATCCTTTGAAGTAGGCCTAAAATTTGTGTAGTTCCCTTTGCATTACATGGTAAATTTGCTTAAGTAAATGTACAATTTAGTCCATATACCATAGTCCATACAACCTCTCACTGTGCATCACGCATCATGCTTGTCACATAAAGTGATGAATAAGGCAATGCCATGGAATTGACATAGCGTCAAGCATTCTGAGTAAAGCGTAAAATTTGAAAATGTCTTCCAGTTAGCCGATAGTTAAGCGTTCTGGATAAAAAAAAATTAAATAGCCTGAATTGCAGCAATTACAGAGACCATTAACATATCTGTTCAGTGTATGGTTCAGTGCTGGGGCCACATCAGGGCCCTGATTTTGTTGGGGTTTTTTTTTCCTTTCCTGGCTCTCCCCCTTTCTCATGTCTGACAAATCGTTTCCAGCTAATTTACGATGGTCAAACTGCAGGAGAACAATACCCCGTGGACGTAACGCGCCGCAAGCTCTACCACATGTTCCAGAGAAGAGCGAGGAGCTCGCAGGAAACACTTGCTGAGATAACAAGATAGTAAGGAAAGCAGGGCCACTGAAAGGCTATGCAGAGAGAAGGATGGTCGACTGACTATGGAGAAAAATGTCCATCGAGAGGGGTTCTCTTTAGGCTGACTACCAAAACTGAGCATGACACAGAAAATGTATTGTACACATCCTTGAACTGAACTGTAAAAGGATGTTATAACCAATAGTCTTTGGCAGAAGATTCTGTGTTACTGAGTCATAACTGAGCTGATTGAGATATGAAATCATGGGTATTGTCCTTGCTTCAATTATTCACTTGGCTGACCATCAGAGTCTATGACATCAGACCAGCTAAAACCTTGCCAGGACAAACAGATCTCCACCAACATGATGGGGCAGTGGGGAACGACCCCTGCAACCAAGCAGAGAGCCAAACGGGTGCATTGTATACACACTCTGTCTATGACGCACACACACAATGCTCAGCCGTGCCTCTTGGTGAGAATAAACATTCGATGAAACAGTTTAGATGTGCATCTGCAGAGGTAGATTACATGTATTTAGCCCAGATAATCATTTCTGGATCATGTGCACTATAATTACAGACAGCACCTGTGCCTGGCCCACCTGCAGTCATTACCATGAATGCCAAGCAGCAATTTAACCGTAATTATATCAACAGGGAAAAGGAAACATTCAGCAGCAGTACAACTCAATATCTTTACTATTAAAAATGCTGCTGTGTTGAGAGGAAAAACACTGTCTCAACAGGATTCCTGGAATAATGGACGAACAGAAAGCGGTGCATGAAAACATTTAACCTCCCCAGGAAGATCAGTGTTTAAATCTTGCCAGCTGCGTAAAGGTTGAGCAATACAGGTGACATGGAGGACAGCAGGATCAAGGTTATCAGTCAGGCTGAGCCCAAGTATAGGCATTAGGAGAAAAAGGAAAGCAGTCTTCAAGGCTGCCATGTTTGTGCTGTTAGGACAGAGGTTAGAGGTCAAGCAGAGCTTTGATTTATTTTTGCTTATTAAACGGATCCCTCAGTTTGACAGTGAGCTCCAGCTAGGTTTCTCCTCTAAACAGTCGTTCTAGTGGGAAAGGAGAAACAGGGAAGTGGAAAGCCCTCTTAAGATCAATGAATGAGTTGGAAAAAGGAGTGGCCCAGGGCAGCCAATAGTGGCTGGGCCACTGGGAACTGCAGGGAGATAACGTAAACAAGGAAACCACCTGATGTGAGCGGGGTCAGATGAATGCTCAGTCCTCCACACAGGCAGGTGCTTCCTGAGTCCTGCTCTCTCAATCAGTTGAGCCTCATTTGCTTTCCTTATTCTTTTTCTGTTTTCTTAATCTGCTGCAAAAAAGTTTTCCTAAAAGTATAATTCATACCTTGATAGCAAGGTTTGACACTGGAGCCAAATGCAAACATCCAGGGACAGTAAAAAGCAGAATGATTTGAGATTTACTGAAGTGATGACGATCATACAGGCAGTAAAGATACAAGCAGCTGGCTGTCACTAGGATAGCATACAGTGCATAAGGGTAAGAGTGTTTTGCAGGGGTCTGTGGCTGCAGATAAAGGAACTGTACCTTTGAAAGGAGCAGTCAGGTGAAAACTGGAGATTGCAGAGACAATGTGTTTCCAGCTACAGATATACAACCTGCAATATATATCTTCAAATCCAAGCTCACCTCTCCTACTGCTCTTTTTCATTCTCTTCCTTTCTTTTTTACTTTGCTAGTTGGTCTGGGATTGTTTTGTGCTGTCCAATGAGGAAGGAAGTCGGTGTGAGAAAGTGCCTGTTTTTTTGGGACCAACAGGAATTGGCCTCATCACAAGCGGTTCCTTTTTTTGCCGCTGGAACAATGCACTGGCGTCACACCCCTTGACTGGACCTCGGCATTTCACATGGAAAAATGTTCCCAGAATTCCGCTCCCAGGCTCGGGGTAAGGCTGAGGATGGGGCGAGGGTGAGAGGGCGGGAGGTGGAGGGCGGAGGGTAACGGCTGTTAGCGGAGCTGGTGACATAAAGTGACCAGTGGACACTGGTCACTACCACAACCAGGGAAAGTAAAGTTCCACTTCCAAATTATGACACGTCAACAAAAGCAAAAAAGAAATCTTTATACTTTAAGTGCAAACCTTGAAAGTAGCAGAGTCATCACATGATAAACTCTTCATGGTCCATCATGCACTCAGCAGTATCAATTTCTAGCTTAAGCTTTTCAAATGGAACCCTACACAATAAAATCATGATCACTTCAATGTTACATTTTCCTCCAAAGCTTTAGCAGACCTGACCTTGTAGTACCAAGGCAGAGTCTTACTACACAGATGAAAGGCTCAGTGAATAGTATTGTGTGACATGTCAGCTGAATGTAACAGAGTGCTTGTTAGCCTCTTAGCCTGTTAGGCTGTGCATACTGTTCCTAGTGTCTACAGAGTAGCATCAACTTTGAAGCCACTGCTGAGATACATTTTCATTTCCTTTATTGCAAAACATTACTTTGACTTGACGGTATTGGGACCTTCCATGTAAGGGAAAGTGGGGTGAGTTGTGGCAGTTTTTACTCAAAGTGACTTTGAAGTGAGGCCATGACAGTAATGCCTTCAACTTAAGAATGTACATATATTTCAGGATGTGGTGCATCCCTGAGAACAATAACTTTGGATCTGAAATAAATTGTTTCAGAAATATAAAAAGTGGTCTTGTGGCACAACTTACCCCTGGTACTTACCAAAATTACTCATTTAAGGTTTATTTAGATATTGTCATCCTATTAAACTGTTGGAATAAGTCATATTTTGTACTTAAATACACAATATATGATATTTGTGAATCATTTCAGGCAAAAAAGGCTTTGGCAATAGATGCCTGTTGACATACATAGAACGGTGTCTGTCAATTATGTAACATATAAGAATAAAGTGACTAGGCTAATTTCTAAACATCCTATTGTGACTTAGGCCACTTAAAAACTTAATAAAACTTCTCTTTAATAACATAGTGCAAACTCAAAACGGAAATCAGTGTTAGCTAAATTAAACAAATGGCAGGTAGACCTAAGTCAAACACTGATGAGGCATGCCCATCTCCTCACTTCTCCAGATTATCGCCTGTGAGTATGTAGGTCTAGGTATTCTGGATCTGGCCTACTACTTAACATCCCACTTGTCAATGCTGCAGGGGAATATAAACTTCTGCTCCCTTCTGGCTGTATCACCAAGTTTTTGGGGTGTGGGTTGTTTATTGAGCACATCACCTCTAGAGATGACTCCTTCATCATTTTCTTTAAATGTAAAGATGGACTTTCCATCCACAGACTTCTTACAACTTTGCCTTAGAAACTTTGCGCTGATGTCTGCACCCTCAACCTTTTCCACCAATCCAACATGGTTATAGGATTTGGTTTTACCAGCAAAGCTCACAATGACAAAGTCACCAGCAGACAGATCCTTGTCACCATCATCACCATCATTCTGGACATCTGAACTATCATAATCAGTGGTGTCGTTAAGTGGAATGGAGATGTACCTGATGTATGGTCTTTCCCTGTTGCACCTCTTTCACTGCTCTGTCCAACTCCACAAGAGGAGTTGAAGCCCTGTCTGTCTTCCGTTTATAAGTGTGTGACAAGATGGGTTTTGGTCTAAAATTAAGAATGTCACATAGTTTAAGTGCTAAAATGTAAGAGTTTTACAAATTAATATGTTGAAAATAATCATATGTGGGGGTGAGTTGTGCCACTGGCACAACTTAACCCAGGCCCTTTGGCACAAATCACCCCAGACCCACAAGTTTGAAAAACTAGCATGATCCAGCAGTTAAGAGCATCATGCTAACTCTATAGACTTATTGTGTAGCCTGCTAAAGCACTAAAACATGTGTGAAATGTTTTCAAACTTGTCTATAATTGTTCAGACACTACAATCAAAAACCCTTAATCATAGAAATTTTACTTTGAAAGGAAAAAAACTGTTTTTTTGAGCGAAAATGTGCTTACCTCTCATGCCATGTGTCTCTCTTCTTTGGAGGATTAGTAACATGGATGGCTTTTCAAAATTATGTGGTCACATGACCAATTTCTTGTATGGTTTTCCAGAAACAAGGGGTGGATCTACTTCCCCCTGGCACAAATTACCCCACTCTCCCCTATAGACTTAAAACTTTATGTAATATGGTTGGCATCACAGTATTGCACTGCGCTGTTTTTTTGGTCTGGTCTTACAGCGTAGGGCTGCAAGATAAACAAATTGACCAAATGTGCTGAGTCTGAACTTATACTATCAGTGTTATTCATCACCCTGGCTAATAAATCATCATGGAGTGTATGAGAACATCAACTCTGAACACAAAAAGATTAATATGCATAGTACAGTTAAGTATTCATCTAAAGCCATTAGAAGTACTCCAGCTTTAAAAGAAAACAAAAACATCCATATGTGTGCATCTAGGAGCGGCATAACAGGCATCATTATGTCACTGCGCCATTGGACGCAGATGAGTAATCACTCCTCTTGCACATTCATTTTCCACACTTTTTTCCTCATAAGGAAGAAATCGGTTGTTTAAAACGTGAGCATTGCGCAGTGTAATGCATTTTTGAAACATGGCAGTATTAAAAGTATGACATCCAGGGTAGGAGTATGATCTAGAGCACTTCTTGAGAGATGTCAGATATTGGACAGAGACATGAAAATTGGCTATGAGAGCCAAGTCAGAGGGGCACGAACTGGGGCAACTTGGGACTCACAGGCTCAACTTAGAACAACACTCCACGGCCATTAGGCCTGGCAGTGAGGGAGCTCCTCCTGGGTGACATCAGAAATAAGGATAAATAATGCATCACTGTTGCAGTCTGCTGGTTAGACTCTGTGAGAACATATTCATCACTATAAACATGAAGCCCTTTGACACAATCTCATCAGTGAAGATCTAACCTCAATGAGCCTTTACTAGATAAACAGACTGCACCCAAACTCCTCACCACCACCAGGCTCCCACTGATAGAATTAATCAAAGCACATCCAGTCAGCCCCTGTTGTCTCAGTACGAGGCTGGGTAAGCATGGACAGAGGCCTTAAGTGATGTCAAATATGGCGTGAAGCCCACTTGCTCACTGACCACAGGAACACAAATTGGCCGTGGAAACGTATACATCTTCCATATGTGCGATACACTGCTGGTAATATCATGCAGGCTTTAGGTTGACTCGGAGAGCAATCACTCGACACAAAAGAGTTTGCATCTGTTGTTTGTCCTGCAGAGTGGAGATGTGTGTATGTACACAGTGAGCCGTTATGAGGTCAACTACAGTTCAGCAAGCTAAATGGAATCCAAACAAAAGGTCGCATTTCACTCTGATGATTTTTGGTAGGGCAAAGAAAAGGTCTCGCACAGGCACAGAAAACAACACAAATGGGGTTCATTAGAGCCCTCACACACTCTCTTACCTTCACACATCCTCATGTGTTACTCTAAAACACAACACTCCCACACGCACTGCCAGCAGAGTAAAGTCCCAAGAATCTCTGTTCGTGAAATCGGAAGTTAGGAAACTGCTCGTGCATAGGCCAAATGGGAAAAGGAAAAATAGGAATTTCAAATCGTCGAAGGAAATAACAACAGACCCTCCAAAAATACATCTAGATCCGTCTATATAAATAAACAATACTATGGTGTACTGTACTGTAGAGGTCATGTGCCCCTGGCCAGGAAGTTGAGGAAGAAAACGCAGATAAGAGATCATTAAGTCTTTGGATAATTAAACCAGAATCACAGGCTCTTATCACACCAAATCACAGCATCTAACAGTGTGGCATGCCAAGTTGAAATCACTAGATGCTAATCACGCTGATGGTGTTCAGTGATTATGTTAAATTCCCCCTATGGTGACATTGAGGCCAAAATCCTTTCAACTTTGAAGATTCTTATTGGCTATTACTTTGATGAAAATTTCCCCTAATTCACACATCTAAGCAACTTCAATAAAAGACAAATAATAAAAGCTATTTCAAACTCTGCCTGGGGCACATCTGTGCTGCCAAAACCACTTGAGGACACAGAGACCCCACTGTGCAGCACATAAAGGGAATGCACATGTTCACACCTTATACTTACAGATAGATCAGTGTGTGAATTGTGGGTTAAGGATGCCTGTTCATAGTCTCTCAGGCTGATCTTCCTGATATTCTAAATGGTGCGGTTTAAACAGCCCTTTTCACACCAGCAGCTCTTCCCTCTCCTTCATTTATCTCTTTCCTTTTCCTGCTATGAGGTTTTGTCTTGCGTAAAGCAATGATGCTTTGACTCTGGCAGGGGAGGATTTCCTCAAGGCTACAGTAGCTTCTTACACATACACACACACACACACACACACACACACACACACACACACACACACACACACACACACACACACACACACACACACACACACACACACACACACACACACACACACACACACACACAATTAGCCTAGTAATCACTCAAGAGCTTGCTCGGACACAAAAACATGTTTGGGCTTTCATGTGTTGTGCCTGGGAGTGTCCTTAACATATTTATTTTCTAAGTGCAACACGAACAGCAGCAACAGGGGGACAGTGGCAGAAAAACACTGAAAAATAGAAATGCATCTGCTTAACCCTCTGAAGTCTAAGCCATTTTTTCCAGTCTTTTGTCCACCTGGTCTCCTTGTGTAATAATGCTTGTATAACCTCAACCGTGTTATGCAGAATCAAGTTATAGACATTTCTTTCAGGAGAACCTGGGCTATCAGGATATGCATGCTGCAGGGATAACACATGAATGTATAAATTGTTAAAGGACTATAAAGACAAAATAAAAGACTAAACATAAATGAAATCTCACAGAAATGTGTTGAAGTCACACAGAGAACAAATAAAACCCTTTCTGATTCTGATTCTGATTCTAATGACTTTTCCTTTTGGCTTTTGAAAAGTGTTCTTCTAGGTGTTGGCAATCAGGGGGAAAAGAAATAAACTCTGTAACTAACAAAAATATAAAACTATTTAGGTTTTTTTCCCATAAAAGTCTATACGCTTTTATCCAAAAAGTTAGTTGTGTCATCTTCAATGTATTATCTGTCTGCTATTTGACATCAGTAAGCCAAATCACACTCATTTCAGCCTGCAGGCTTCTTTCTGTCGTCTCACCCAGGCCTTTGTATTCTCCTAATACACACACACACACACACACACACACACACACACACACACACACACACACACACACACAAAGACCTAGTAAAGGCTCTCCTATAAGGGCTCTCTCAGTCAAAGTCATGGTCAAAGTGACCAAATCAAAGATGGCTGCTGGCTAACGAAAATACATCACTGTTTGGTACTAAACACAGTAAATAGCCGTTCAATCGTAGATTTATCGCTCTGGAACTGCGTGCAAAGTCTCCGCACAGTCTCCGAAAAGTCCTTGTCTTCCTGGCCGGATTTCTAAGCTTCTGGAAGGGCTATGAAGACACAGAAGAGGTCTCAGGAAACAAAACATACGCGTCAAGTTGATTTTTTGGATTCATAATCATTTATTTATGGTACAAAGACACTGTAATGACATTGTAATTCCATGATGGATTTAAAAAGCTTCTGGATGGGCTACAATTGTCAGAGGACCTCAATGAAACAGCGCTTTTCTCTGCTTCTAAAACAACAAAAGTAAGTATCTACACTGCATTGATCTGGAGATATTAAATAAGACATATCAAGTACGTGTTTTTTGTTGTCTACGACAGCGCCGACCTCTTCATGCTGGATGTGTCATTATTCAGTCGGAGTGACAGATGTGGTTATGCCAAACGCCCCTGCTAACACTCCATGTGTCAAAGATGGAGCTGGTCTGTTAGGATTAGGGTTGCAAAATTCGGGGAATTTTAAAACTTTAAACTTTCCATGGGAATTAACGGGAATTAACGGGAATTAATGGGAATAAACTGGATATTTTTAATATTGCTTGTTATAATACTGTTAGTCTATAACAGGGAACTTAAATGTAGTTAAAAAAAACAAAAAAACATCTTGCAGCATAATCTTGGTTAAAACAACCTGATTTAATGCAACTTCAGTTGAATGTCCACCCTATATTTGTCAATGGCATGCACGCACGCAGTAATCAGCATAGGCTACAACATACAACATTTAGTTTTTAAAATACGGACGTTTTTTATATTTCTGTTTTTATAAGATGGAGTTTGTATGAATTACCCAACATTCCCAGTTAATTCTCATAAATTCCCATTAATTCCTATAATTTCCCATTAATTCCAATAATTTCCAAATTGGAATGTTTCAATTTCCGCCCCTTTTGCAACCCTAGTTAGGATCAATATCAAGTATTGAAAGGGTAGTTGGGCTATTCACAGTCCCTGCCTGGTGGGAGGGAGGTATGTGCTGCTGTCTCTTGGCACACTGGCACACAGACAGTTGTTAAATGCATGGCCTCAGATCACCCCGACCTGATTTACACACTTTATTGTAATGCCTTTAACCTGAGCAGATGTCTTTTACTGTAAAAATGTGTGCTGTTGAGCCATAAATGATGCCGCAGGCACAAATGATGTCATGATACTACCATTTACCTCTTTTCAGTCCCATTACTCATGTAGCGACACCTGCATCACAACATGGTGTCAGTGACCAAAGTGTGTTGCTGGTTGTGTTGTAAGGGTAGAGGAGTGCTGACAGGGCAGTGTTTTGTCAACAGTATAGCAGAAGGGTGGCTGCAAAGTTCCACAACAGAGAAGCTCTTATTAGACCTTAGCAACCATAATGTCAGGTTGTCTAACTTCAACCTAATGTCAGCTGAAGGTTTGAAGGTTTAAACTGAGTGAAAACTGACATCCTTAACCGTTGTTTACTCTAGGTAATTATGCAGACGCGGATGCAAATCGGAAATAACTTTAAGAACCATATCTGACACATTTGATAATATTATAGTATATATAGTATAGTATATTGTCAACATATGTTGTCATATGTCAAAGCTATTTACTGCCGCAGACATACTGTCATGTGTTCTCCTTAAATTCAACATTTAATCCTTGGCTTAAGCACATAAAGTTGTTCTGGATATTCTCTTTACAGCCCGAACCTCCACACACATATTTCTAATAGTTTGCATGAAACGAACATCCCCCAAAAATATGTAGAAACAGTATTTGTGTATCTGAAGGTAGTATTACAGTACGTTAACACAGTGTGGAACGGTGCTGTGAGAAAAGGAAGCCACCCCTCGCCTTTCTAATTGCAGCAGCAGCAGGTGATTTCTCTTCTGAAGGCGATATGCTCAGATGCCTCAGATCCATTGGCAGCGCACATCAAAAGCCCCATTGATTGGCTGGACAGATCGGGGCATTGAGATCAAATGCGCTGTAAAGAAGTGTTAAACTGTTCTGCATTAAACAGGGCTGATTTCTGGAGTAAAAGGGGCCATCTGTTTGCACTGTAGCTAATATCCTATTACACTGGCCCATATTGTTGATACTATTGGAACAGTGGCCAGAGACGGTCCAAATCAGGCCATGCGACCCATTGAACCTCAGGGTAGATTAAGAGGAGAACGTGGTCTGCCCAGTCTGAGTGCATCTAAAGAGACGCACAATAGAAGGAAAAAATAAATGCCAATATCAAAAGTAAAGCGACATATAATCACACAGCACAATGTTTTCACCTGTGACACTGTCGAGTGCAAAATAAATAAATATTGGCAGTATATACAAATTGGCATAAGCAAAGGGCAGTTTAATTAAAAAAGGTCTTTGATCCCTGTATTGATGGGGGACGATATATAATTGTCATGTGTTTTGGAAATAAATAAGTACACTGTAAACCCAGATTTAGTTGTAATTCAACTTTTTAGTCGTCACTACTCATTCTTTCATAATAACAACCAAATTCATTACTAAATTGCATTAGTTGTTTGTCTAATCAGCTTAAGTATGCAGTGCACAGATCATATTAAGCAGAGATAACTAAGGATCTTAAGTTTCTATATGGGAGGGACGGGGTCATTTGAACTGTTCTACGCTTAAGTAATGCAAAGGCCCATGGGAAAAAATATATGTTCTGAACGGTTTCTGTCCTAGTTAAAGTGTGTTTTAATAATGTTCTGGTGGTGGGGGGAGGGGGTCTGGGCAGTGTGGAAGTGTTTGGTCATAAAGATTGGATATCTGTAAAGTCTCCTGAGTGCGATATTCCATGCCGAAGACATTGGATATTACAATCTATGCATTGTTACCCTACCTGGAACTAAAGTATTGAGTACATTGTTCTTAAAAGCAGGCTGTCAGAAAGGAAAAAAACATATTTAGAAAAGTTCCTTCTTTAGTTTTGCGATTTTTGTGATATTTCAACATGACTTGAGAAACTTGAATTTACTAAGGATTTTTAATAATGACTACTTACATAAACTTGATTTGTCTACTGCATCATCTTACCGCTCTGTGTTAATACAACTTGACCTGTTAAGTTTCACCTTGTGTAAAAACTTTAAGGCAACAGGTTTTGAGTTAGTCGCTTACATTTGAAAAAAGTCCAGGATTGATGAGAGCCGAAATAGCACATCCCTGATTGGATTAAATTATTAGTATTTTGAGTAATGACATTTCAAACATCTTGTACAAATGTATAATTTATGAATACTGTCGAGAAGGCAAGCTTTCCTGGGAACAAACATAAGTCTGCCAAAGAACCAAACAATTGCATCAGGCACTTTCTCATAAAATAGCAACTGGCCTAATAAGTCCAAAGCCACTTTCATACCTCTTCGTTTCCCAATCAAAATGTTATTTTTAGGGTTTGGATGCCAGCTGAAAAGCCATAGAACAATCAGAAGTCAGCTTTACAAAACACTGTCACAAAGAAAAATGATGTTCTATACAAGACTGAGATGGAACTGTGGTGGGCCGATGTCTGTTTCCAAGGCTGTTTATTCTAGAGCAACACAACAGAAAAGAGCCTGTTGGATTATTGTTTGCATTGGCCGAGAATAAATAACCTATACTGCTAAAATGTCTTATTATTTCAGGACAGGCTTTCTGTCTATTTATAGACAGAAAAAAACATAGATTAAAACCAGGAGATTAACGTGTAAATATTAACAAAGTGTAGTATATGCATCACTAGAAAGGCACTTCTCCATATCTGATCCAAGCCAATGTTTTCCTTCATGCTGCACTAAGAAGATCCAAACTGAGCATCACTGCTTGTTTTACACAGTCCAAAGCTTTACAAGGAATTGTAACCTGGGAAACCGAAGTTGGGAAACCGTAACCATAGTCCATCTAATATTAAAGTGTATGGATGTTTTGACATGTATGAAGGGAGGGCAGGAGCTCATGTGCACTGTACACTTGTCTCTACAAAAGAGATTAATGGGGCTCTAGAGTCCATAGCAGCCATATAAACTAGTGAGATCCCCTTAGATAAGTGCATTAAAGTCATTTTTAATACATAACACAGAACAGGAATACAGGATTAAACCACTGTACAGGGCAGCATTGGTCCTTCACAGGATCTGTGTGATTCAGTCAATGGTGGGAACGCCAAATACTTCAATGCGGCAGAGCTGTGAGATGTCTGAGCCTCTTACTCACACTGCTCTACACTCAATAGTCCATTGTCCCTGCCCAAAAGTGGAACCTCAAACCTATAAGTCAAAGATTGGAGATGAAGTCAGCTCGGTACGAGAGCTGTTCAGCCGGACACCTTCATGGCCAGGGAACAGTTCCTAAATCCTGTTCCCTCCCTGTAAATCCTCCCAGACAAGTTAGCCTGTTGCAGGGGTGATAAAGGTAACAATTCCCGTGCCCAGCATGTGATAAAAAAATGTATATTTGAATTTATTTGCTTAGCAACCTCTATATACTGTTAAACATTTTTCTTTCCCCTCACTGAACAATTGTACATACACATGAAAGAAGATGTCTTTTTTTCAACTGGCTCTAGTGGATGTTATTTCAACAAACATTGTTAGGCTTCATGAAGGATACAATCTCGACTTTAATTTGTACAAATTTGCTTCAACTGAGGGCATTATTAGTTATGATGCTAAATAAAGTGCCTGAACAGCTGGGTGCTTCCACTTGTTATGGTCTTTTTATTAAGCATAATAAACAAAGTAAAATATATGGTGTCGCTTCCCCTCATTCTACAGTATAATCAACACAGCGTGTGTGTGTGTGTGTGTGTGTGTGTGTGTGTGTGTGTGTGTGTGTGTGTGTGTGTGTGTGTGTGTGTGTGTGTGTGTGCCATGTGTTTCTGTGTGTACTGTGTATCTATTCTCAAATAAGCTTTCCAAATGATTATAAAAATATAATAAAACAATAAAGTGTATTTAGAGCATCTGAGTAGTAACCCATCTTTACTCATTTACAGTATATGCGCCAAATGTTTGTAAAACGCTGGTTCCTCAGCTGATTTATGAGTGAGACCATATGTTTGCAATAACAATGCATTATCATACAGCTGTGGAGTTATCTCCCGCTCAGTCCTTTCTATCTAAAATAAACACAAGAAACAAGAGAGAAGGCTGCGAGGTCACAAGCGTAAAAGGCACTCAGGGCATCCAAGCGTGTAAAGACGCACAAACAATCAGTGATCCCTGAAGAAAATGTTCCTAGTTCACTGAAGGAGCCTGTGTCTTTGGTAGCCAACGGTGAATTTACTAACCTGGTTGACTTGCTGTAGATTTTACAATAAATTATTTTACCTTAGTTAGTTTTTTGCAATGTTGGTTTTAATGGAAGAACAAGCTGCCGTCAAAGCGCAAAACAATTGCATTTCATTCTGGACCAGGTGAAGCAAAGACAATCTCCTCCGAAATTATAACGAATGATGATGAGCAAAAAGAAGGTGGAGAGCAGAGTGGGCGGTGTTTAGTGACTGACAGTGTCTGTAATTGCACCACACTGCGGTATATAAACTGGGAGGAACGTCAAACATCCTTCACTGGGAGTCACTATGCGCTGATGCTCCGCCACATGCTCGCATCACTGTTGGCAACACAAGCCTCGCATCAGCACAGCAAACTCAAACAACATCTGACCGGCACGATGGATGGGCAACATAAAGACCGCAGACAGACTCACTTGTGGATATTGACGTTACTGATATGTGTCTAACCTCTAGCACTGGATAACTCGGTCTTTTCCAGCTTCTTCTTCTGGATACGGATGTGGAGCTGGATCTTGTCCTACAGGCTTTGGAAGAAGGATTATATTTATTCTGATCACTTTATTTGTCATCACTCCGTTTTCGCCATCACCACTTGGAATAGGAGCGTTTTTGTTGGAGGACAAACTAATTTTTTAAGGATACGCACATCAAACTCTAAAGGATGGCCGTTTGGTTCACCTCTATCCTCGCAATAGTTGTAACATTATTTACTCAGGTAACCTGTTTTTTGTATCTTTGCAAATTAGGAAATAATTATTTAAGAAACAAATGTTGCATTATTTTGTTGTGCTTACTTTTTGTATCCTTTTAGGTTCTGGGATCAGGTGTGTTCGAGATAGATCTCCATCACTTTCAGAATACTAAAGGTTTGCTGGCAAATGGACTTAGTTGCAGCATGACTGGCTGCAGGACTTATTTCAGGGTTTGTTTAAAGAACTTCCAGACGGTGGTGTCTCCTGGAGACTGTATATTTGGTAAAGTCACCACACCTGTTCTGGGCACCGACTCCTTCAGCATCCAGCAGGACGCCAGGCTGCGTCTGCCGCTCAACTTCACCTGGCCGGTAAGAGCACCTGTCCTGCGGCGCGGAAACCAAACTAATGTGTACACACCAAATTTAATATAATTTTCACAGTTTTTAGTAATTCATTTAAAAGAAAAAAACAGACTTCCTCTTAGTGACAAAATTACCTTTCAAATCATTAATAGCCTATTTTCTCATTTTATTATCTACATCAAATCAACGCAAAACGATGTACTGCACTATTACTTTTAGGTATCACATACATTTTAAATGCAGACACAGAAATGTGTTTTTTAAAGACAAACATTGTAGATCAGATGTTTGCTGGTTTGCTGCATCCATATGTTGTCCACGTTGTGCGTAAAGAAAGAATAGAGCATTAGAAAGCATTTAGTCTCATACATTTTGAAAATTTCACATGAAATGTAGCCTAAAACCTAAACCTAAAACTATTGTATAATGTTTTTGAGAACCACTACATCAGTATGTTAGTGAAACAAAACAGAAAATAGCTATGTAAATGCATTTTATATATTTTCATGTTTTTGGTGACGTCTATTTCCTCATTCGTCCCCACAGGGTGCTTTCTCATTAGTTATTGAAGCCCGGTATTCTCCTGCAGCGGACCGACCTGAAGGTGAGGAGACGTGCACTGCCTGTTCACCACTAGAGGGAGACATGCCATGGATAGCCTACATGACTTATTACCTATCGCACATTTAATCAATAACCCTCACTGAACGTGCTGCCAAATCTATCTGGCATTTTAAGCGTCATGGGTCCGTGTTTTTTAGGATGCCTTATGAGTCACACGACAATTCTTCACAATCAAATCTCTCCAACACAATTGCACTTCCCTTGTTTTATTTTTGGAATGCATGGGAACGTGTACAGGCTTGAGTGAGAATATGAAACTTTGCCAAAAAATCCCATGACAACCTTTTCCTGTATTTTACACCTTTTTGTTAGGTCCTTCATAACGAGGAATAATGGTCACATGTGAGATGATGAGGAAATTTCAGTGTACATATTGTGCATTGATACACAAATCACTGGAATAATTGTTAGATTTATCAACTACACCATGAACTGCAAACTGTTTCTGCTTTAAAGTAATCTTTATATGTCTGATGTTCTGTTCCTCACAGATACCACCAACCCTGAATTCTTGATTAGTTCTTTTGCCATCCAAAGACAGTTGGGAATAGGGCGTGAGTGGTCCCCGGATGTGCAGAGGGGGACGCAGACGGAGCTAAGGTACTCATACCGGTTCATCTGCAATGAACATTACTACGGGGACACTTGTTCCAAAATATGCTCTCCGAGAGACGACCATTTTGGCCACTACACCTGCAAGCCTGACGGGCAATTAGCCTGTCTACCGGGATGGAAGGGAGAATACTGCCAAGAACGTAAGCAAGAGTAAAGACACATATGGACACTTTCCTTTGTTTGTGATAAAAAAGTCCCAAGGCAGGTTTTAGGCGAGGGTACACATTGCTCCATAAAGGAGCTAAAAGTATATAGGCCGTGACTTAATTTACAGAACATCAAATATCCGAGAAACAAAGGTAGGCCTACAATTTATGGGTACCTTGTTTTATTCTTCCACCAATTTTTCCTTAAACGTTAAGCTACACTGCAAAGTGACATATAGCCTATTATACATTTCAGAATAAATCCTGTTTAGAGCTTTGATGTCTAAATTACCTGTTACATGATCACAGGTGTGTATTTTTGGATGGCAGCCAAACTCAATCGGAGAGGTGAAATTTGACGACTGAGAACACACTTGGTTTGCTTTCTCTGTGGGCGCGTGCGGTTTAATCCAGGCGGCGGTGGTCGCCCAGCAGCGCGCGCCGGGGTTAATCGCGGCATTATCGCACGCCACGCGCCACTAAATTGCGGGCTCTATTGTTGAAGCGGTGTAGGGCAGCAGCTGCAAACAGGGCTGCCTACCGATAACAATGGGGCAGCTGTCCTGCTTTTTTGAGAACAAGCATATGCTCCACACTAACCAGCAGTTAAACACCATCAAACCATGCGAAATCAATGTCACATACACAGAGGTGACAGGTAACAGGTTTTATTGTGCGATGAAAAAAGAAATTAACAGTGATAAAAGTCTTATTTACAGTTTGTTATGAAAGCCAAATCAGATATCTAAATATCTTGTTTTTTTTTTTCTCAGCAATCTGTCTCGAAGGGTGCAACGAAAGAAATGCAAACTGCACATTACCTGGAGAGTGCAAGTGAGTAATTACTTATGGTTTTTCATAATTTTCTAATTAAATGTTCAATTCTGTTCAATGGTACCCAGGGATCCACAAACTACTAAAACACAATAATAAACATTTACAATGACTGCAGAAATAACAACTTCATTAAGAACAGATAAACCAATAAATAATATATTAGTGCCTAATTATGTAACAAAAGGATAACGTTGTATTTGATTTTAGGCTGTATTTCTTTGTCTTTCTGTTTTAAATCATCCCTAGGATTATCTCTAGGATTATGACATAGTGGATAAAAAGATGACAGTTTGTAAAATATGTATTTTTTTTCATTAGGTGTTGTCTCTGTCATGAGTGTGCTAAAGGGGCAACAGGCCTATGAGGGTAAAATGCGTATGAGCCAACAATCATGACATACTGTTTTATGTGTGAACAGATGCAGAGAGGGCTGGCAGGGACTCTTTTGTGATGTGTGTAAACTCCATCCATCTTGTAAACATGGTACCTGTATAGAGCCGTGGAAGTGCACCTGCAAGGAAGGCTGGGGAGGCATCTTTTGTGACCAAGGTGTGTAACTACCTCTTTGTACTGTAAATAAACGAAAGCTGCTTCAAATGTGGTGCCTCTTTTTGTTCCATTAGTAACATTTCCCACCCATTTGTTTGCAGATCTGAACTACTGCACCCATCACAAACCCTGTGCCAACGGGGCCACGTGTATGAACACAGGCCAGGGCAGTTACACATGCACCTGCATGCCAGGCTTCACCGGGGTTAACTGTGACTTGGAGGTCAGGGAGTGTGACAGCCAGCCCTGTCGTAACGAAGGCCACTGCCTGGTGAGTCCGGAAGTTTCTCTCTCTCCTTTCCCACAACACAGGCTTTCCTGTTTTTGTTTTTGCCTCAGTCTATCTGCTAGTCCAGGAGGATGCTATCGATTGTCAAGTCAGTAGATGACCCAGTTCACAGAGTTTGCACTGTAAATAGAATTCAAACTAAGGATAATGGGGCAGTCGCGAACAGGATATGATAAAGAAAACATCTGACAGGGAGCTTTTTGATAACTTTCCTTCTTTCTTTCTCCCCCTGCAGGACTCTGAGAATGGCTATAGGTGTGTGTGCCCACGGGGGTTTGAAGGGACACACTGTGAACACAGAATGCTGACCTGCGCAGATACACCCTGTTTTCATGGTGGCAATTGCAGAGAGAGGGATAATGGAAACACTTACATATGCGAGTGTCCAGTAGGCTACACTGGACTTAACTGTGAGAAGAAAGTGGATAAATGTACCTCACTGCAATGCACCAATGGTAATACATCACTGTCTCTACATGAAAAATGATTCTTCCCTTTCTGTATGTTTGTGTTAAATAGAATTGCAGTATGAGGAAGGCTTCTATAATGTTGTTTTGTTTTGCATAGGTGGACATTGTGTGATCCACGGTAACCTCCGGCTGTGCAGTTGTCGCTCAGGCTTCACAGGTCTGCGCTGTGAGATCAACATCAACGAGTGTGCCAGGAACCCTTGTGCAAACGGCTC
Organism: Sander vitreus; assembly: GCF_031162955.1. Lineage (NCBI taxonomy): Eukaryota > Metazoa > Chordata > Actinopteri > Perciformes > Percidae > Sander > Sander vitreus. The sequence continues at coordinate 17,096,404 of NC_135874.1, forward strand.
CACCTGCATAGACCGCATCAACGACTACACCTGCACCTGCCCCACAGGGTACACAGGCCGCCACTGTGACAAGCTAACAGACCGCTGTGCCTCTCAACCCTGCATGAACGGTGGGACCTGCAACATTGGAGACAAAGGCCAGCCCACCTGCATCTGCCCTGCCCATTACAGCGGCCCCCAGTGCCAGTCCGACGACGTGGCTTTTCTCAACACCCCCAGCCCCAACATAGGCTGGGAGTCCAGTGACACGTTGAGCTTGGCAGCCATCTGCTTGGGAGTAGGCCTGGTGGCTGTTGTAGTGTTTTTCTGCATGGTAGTGGTAGTAATACGTCGCATCAAAAAGCAGAGAAGCAAGGAGCAGGACTCAGAGACCATGAACAACCTCTCCAAGGTTGACTTTCAGAAAGAGAACCTCATCTCTACTCTAGAACTCAAGAACACCAATAAAAAGGTGGATTTGGAGGTGGACTGTCCCAGGGAAAAGTCTAATCACAAACACATCAACCACTACCACCTGGACTATAAAACCTCCATGGGGTACAATGATGAACTGTCTTTTTTGGACAAAGATGAAAACTGTGAAAAGACAATAGACGAAAAAAAGCATTTGAGTAGAATGTACAGGTACGTGCACATAAATGGGTTGAATGAGCAGTTGATTAATGTTTCTGTCACTTTTACCAGAAAGATTTGAATATGTTAACTAGGATCAGTTCATTGACGTCAATGTGAGATATTTTGTTTTTTGTGCTCAGTAACTAACACAATGCATCTTCACTCCACAGTGAAAGACCAGAGTGTAGAATATCAACAATATGTTCTTCCAGAAATTCAATGTACCAGTCTGTCTTTGTAATAGCAGAGGAGAAAAACGAATGCATCATTGCAACTGAGGTACGTTTTCTTTTTCCTAATGAAAATATTTTCCTTTTTCTTTAGAGCATGACCTTTATTATTAACCAGAAATAGCATTTTATTTTCTGTTATTTTAGATGTTACATTTACTGCTAAAGTAGTGATTGAGCTTTTTTCTTCTTTTTCAGGTATAATAAATGGAAGATATTATTCACTGTCAACATTGGATTTCTTGTGGACTGTTTACAAGTGTGGAGAGACTGGGATTTATTTAAATGCAAGTTGCTGCTCTTGATACATTTGATAACTGGATGGAGCCGGTGAGATCTACGATATTCATTAGAACTGAAGCTACTAACCTTTGTGAGAATGTAAAGACTGAAAAGACTATAAATAATGAGCAAATCTGACTTGTGGATGAGCCTTTGATGTTTTTGAAAACAAGCGCTTGTCTGCTCCGTCCAAGTTCATCCAAGGGCAACAGGCCGAGATGTTTATGCCTGCGTGTTGATTAGAGGACTATCTTGATGTACTCCTCTCCACTTTATTGCAGTAATCAGCAATCAACAAATCAACTTACTGCCAACTAGCATGTGGAAGGAGCCAGTATTTTCCATTTTTTTGTGGCCTGCAATGCACTATGCAAAGAAAAATCAGCATTGTGCTTAATCAGAAAGGGTCATAAACTACTGAAAACGGTTCATTTTTGAAAGATATTTAGGGTTATCAGTTTTGTAAATCCTTTTTATTTAAAGAATGTATGCAGCCTAGATCACAAAGCCTTATATATGTGTTTAAAAGCATGTGCCCCGCCTTATTCTGAGTCCTTTGCACAGCAAAATGAACATAAAAGATCAAAAGATGCAATATGCTATAGCGCCATGCATAAAAACTCATGATAAGGCCTTGTTTTACCTTATGCAAGATCACCCTTAAATGAAGACAAAGAAATACATGAACTGACTATCGTACCAAGGACGCCTTCAAAGGAAATTACTGAACCAATAATGTTATTTTGTAAGATTAGTATTTCATTAGTAATTTAAAAATATGAAGCATTGATCTTTTTCTTTCTGTGTTTTATAAGATTATTTTGTATATACTGTATATTTATATGTTGAGATTAGAAGTATGAATTGTACATCTGTTTTTAAGTTGTTGCCCAGAAAAGGTGAATTTATTTTTAAAGTTGTGTTTTATTTGTATTATTTTTTGTTATAAAAAGAAACAATGAACACATATCTGCTACACCTTTTGTTTGTTGGTCTTCAATGGTTGAGTGTATGTGTGGTCAAATAGAGATCCTACTCTAAATATCGGAATCATCTAGAAACGTTATGTGTGTCAGTCGGTGTGGAAGTGGCTTCATTGTCTATAGATAGTCATATTTGGCCTGGTAGAGTTTCTATGATGCCAGGTCTACAGTATGTGCATGTCATCTGTGTCAGTGTGATGTGAAATCAATGTGCTAGCAATCATTCAGTGGACACTAGTGTAATTGGAAGCAATGTAAGGAAATACTCAAACAAAAAGACATATTTAAAAAACAAACAAAAAACATCTGTATGTGAAAATAAAGAATCTGTTTGGTCCTTCTACAGTACGTAACTGCTTCTTTGAACTCTTACTGTATTTTTAGATATCACCGAGGAACAAAGAGACTAGATATGATCTCTGGTGATAAGCTATCTCTTATGGCTGCGAGCTGAAAGGGGGAGGGGATGGAGTGAGATGTGAGAAACTCAACAAAACATGGCATATGCTTGCACATGTGTCAATAAGGAAATCTGCATATGCCCTTTCACTACTGAGCACAGCAAACAGGGGCCCCACAGCCCAGTCACTGCCAAGGCCCAATGAGGCAAAGAACCATAACAACCCAGCAGACACCAGCAAATTCCACTGTCAATATGACCATCTTACATTTTATTCACTTCAACTCCTGCAGCTAATAATAGGGCATCAGATTGAATGCAGAAATGTCTTGTCGTGTTGCTACCACTTGAGGGCAGTAAGATTTGTGTGAAGTTGGAAGAAAAAAAGAGTTTCTTTCACAACTTAGCTGATCAAATATAATGCACAGTAAGTGACAGGCGGGGGACAAATGATCTCAAACAGTCATTCATAAGTGATCAGCCTGTGCTAGACAGAGCTACGGTGGCCCTGAAGTGCAAATCACAACAGCAAATAGAAAAACGCAACAGCAAATCATAAAACACAATGGCAAATAGGAAAACAGAACGGCAAATATGAAAACACGACAGCAAATAGGAAAACACGAATTTGCCGTTGTGTTTTCATATTTGCTGTCGTGTTTTCCGATTTGCTGTTGTGTTTTATGATTTGTTGAAGTGTTTTCATATTTGCTGTCGTGTTTTCATATGTGTGGATATTTGGATATGGCTCCTTAGTGTGGAAACCTGATTTTGCATACAAGAGGAGCAAAGTTGGCTGCATTAAAGGATACAAAAGGCGCTTCTGGCATGGAGACGATTTTTATCGAGGGGACAAGGAAAATGTGAGATTCGTAGCCTCTAACATACATTTTCTATTGAATTGCTCTCATATTTTCTGATGAGTTGCTTTTTAGTTTTTTTCTGTTTATTATGTATTACTTTGTGTAGTCATGTCCTCACTGCCCATTGCTTTCTACAGCCAGGCAGAGTGGCCACACTAGTGGAGGATCAGGAGGTAAGAGCCCAGTTTATTTTGATCATATATACAGCACACAGTAGTGAATCCACTTTCTATATTCCTACCATTACCATTTTATGACAACTGATAACAAAAGTGAGAAATATCATTTAACCCGATCAGTATTAGTGAACATAAGCAACTGTCCCAAAGAGCTGGTAGAGACAGTTTTCAAATGTGCAATTTTACAACAGCTAAATACCCACACAAAAAGACCTACCTTACAACCTACCTACCTATGCAATATTTATATAGTTGTATATAATATTACATGCAGTGATGCTGTGAAACAAATACTGGGTAAACCCATAACCATAACCTAAAAAGGTACTTTTCCAGCTGTGAATATGTCAAATGAGGTCTTTTATATGTCGTACTTGACATGTATAACATAGTGTACTGTATTATTTATACCATTAACATTCCTCCTCTACTTGTTTTTCCTGCAGGCTTGCACATGGGAGTAGCCTATGAGGTGACTAACTCCCAGATTGAAGAGTCCCTTCAGTACCTGAACATGAGAGAGGTTGTGTTGGGGGGTTACATAACAGAGATGGTGGAGTTCATCCCTAAGGAGAAGGGTGAGGGTGCTCTGTTGGCCCTCGTCTACATCGCTACTTCTGACAACCCCATCTACCTCGGGCCGGCCTCTGACGAGGATATCGCCGCCCAGATTGCCATCTGTAGAGGCAACACGGGCCACAATATTGAATACCTGGTCCGCCTGGCATAGTTCATGAGGCTCTACTGTCCCGAAGTAGAGGACGAGCACCTCTTCTCTATTGAGGCAGCTGTTCTGAACATTTTCCACCATTGTGGAGGGATCAAACCCCCAGACCAAAAGTCCCTTCTGCTGGGTGCTTCATAAAAGACTACATAAGGCACTCCACATCATAAGAATGTTAATGTTTTTTATACTAGGTGAAAGGGAAATGAAGTCCTGCAACCCATGTTTAAGGGTATTGGGTGCTTGAAAGATGACTACCTGAAAAAAAATATAACAGCGGTGACATTTTCTGTGGCTAACAGGTTTAGGTCTTAACATAACCTCAACGAGACCTTTTGATCTTCTTACTTGACACATTTCTACTGTGTAAATTTTAAATGATGTTGGCTTTATTACATACTGTATACAAACTCCAGATTCAGGTGGTGCTGTTAAAACATCACACTAAGAGATGAATACAAAATATCTTACACCTTTGTTGTAAAAGGCTCTCAGAAACAGTTGTATACTTTGTATATTTTTTAAATGTATTCTAATAAAAACACTGAAATCTGCATGAAGTGAATAGTGTTTGTCTGTGGCTTATGCTCACACGAGTCTCCTATAGTTATGTTTACAGTTGAATGCTTGATCGCATGCCTCATGCTCCCACATCACGTGGCCAAGGAATGTACAGCTGGAGCCTCTCATAGGAAATGCTGCATTTTTCCAGACTTGTTAACTGCACAGAATGAGCAGCTTTTGCTATCTTTTGTGCAATTACACTGTATTGTATACATTCATTTACTCTATAAAATGTTTACTCTGGATGTTTTGTGGAGGTCGCGGCTGTTCTTTGCATTTCTTGAGTTCATTCTCACAACCAGCAGGCTATAAAAACATTTTCTTTCATGATGCCAGGATTGCCAGGGTCCTAATCTCTGCCAGGCCAGAGGTGAGTTGATCTTTAAAAACTCCTGTTGTGCCTTCAAATGTTCCTTAAACACATACAACTTTACTATTCTGGAATTGTCAGTGACAACAAATATGCATGCAAACATCTGGAATATTTGCATTTGATATAACGGTGATCCTAAAAATCAAGCAAAAATCATGCACTGCTTGTAAGTAATGTCAAGTAGTGCTGGAGTTGGTAGGCATCTGTGTATTAAGAGTGCACACAGTCAGCTATAGAAGAAACCACAGACCATGGAAGACTGCATGCATGCTCTTACAGTACAGAGTGGATAGGGGTTGAGCGGGGAGGTGGGTTGGTACAGATAGGGTTTCTTTCCCTTTCTGGACTTTGATCAAGCTGCAATAACATGTGCACATGCCACATGTCAGATTTTTAAAAAAGTATTTTCATCCATGGATAAACAAGTAGACATTTTAAGCTGCACAGTTCTGTGTTCAGTTCAGTTCTACTTTCCTAGAAATCAGCCCAAAATTAGGTCAAAGGTTCGAGATGTGAGACAGAGCAGCACAGGAATGTACAGTACAACAAGAGCTCACATTTACAGATCATGTACTGTAAAAAGACATGGACAGAAAGTCTCCTGGTATGGACAGATCACTAATCTGTCATCACATAACTAAAGCATGGTGTCCAGTGGTTGTCCTTTTCCTGGAAACAATGATAAAACGATATATGGGAGAACAGTTTATGGCTCCCATGATGTTGCTAAATCATCACTGAAAAAAATAATACGCCATGTTCTGTACTGTCTGGGACACAGTGTTTCGTTTTCAAACACAATGAGATCATTGAGACAGACAGTGAGGAGTCAACAACACAGATGTTTGTTTGTGGATTCCTAGAACATGACATGCTAGCAATCATTCAGTGGACACTAATGTAATTGGAAGCAATGTAAGGAAATACACAAACAAAAAGACATTTAAAAAACAATCAAAAAACATCTGTATGTGAAAATAAAGAATCTGTTTGGTCCTTCTACAGTACGTAACTGCTTCTTTGAACTCCTACTGTATTTTTAGATATCACCGAGGAACAAAGAGACTAGATATGATCTCTGGTGATAAGCTATCTCTTATGGCTGCGAGCTGAAAGGGGGAGGGGATGGAGTGAGATGTGAGAAACTCAACAAAACATGGCATATGCTTGCACATGTGTCAATAAGGAAATCTGCATATGCCCTTTCACTACTGAGCACAGCAAACAGGGGCCCCACAGCCCAGTCACTGCCAAGGCCCAATGAGGCAAAGAACCATAACAACCCAGCAGACACCAGCAAATTCCACTGTCAATATGACCATCTTACATTTTATTCACTTCAACTCCTGCAGCTAATAATAGGGCATCAGATTGAATGCAGAAATGTCTTGTCGTGTTGCTACCACTTGGGGACAGTAAGATTTGTGTGAAGTTGAAAGAAAAGAGTTTCTTTCACAACTTAGCTGATCAAATATAATGCACAGTAAGTGACAGGCGGGGGACAAATGATCTCAAACAGTCATTCATAAGTGATCAGCCTGTGCTAGACAGACCTGAGCAGAACACAGACACGTAATGAGCTCAATGAGAGCACATATATAACAGTCCCAGCTATTTATAGGTAGAGTGATTACCTGCTGGACTTTCACTGACTGACACAAACTGAAAAACTAAAACAGTAGCAACAATAGTATGCCTTTGACCATGATGTGAAAAAAAAAAAAAAAAGGTTGTGAAAAGAAAAAAATTAAATATCTGTCATGTCACATTTACATATGAAAGGAACGTTTTGAGAAAGAAAGAAAGAAATAATTATATTTCGTTACCAGGCCTGAATTCATCAGTTCAAACTGAAATCTACTGTTTTTCTACATTTACTGTAAGTGCAGCAACCAATAATGTCTGGAGTACATATTTACCAGTTTCCCATGTTCACTGGTAAATATGTAAAGTGTTCTAACTAAAATCACCCTGATTGGTTATTATCCGTTAGATAAGCCCGCCCCTCCGGTGATTTAATTTGTCTTTTGCTCTGACGTGCTCTGAACAACAAATACACGTGTTTGTATACAGAAGAGAAACCGACAGTATGTACACGTCCAAACGCTGCTTTTGATGGCATTTGAATAGACGCGACGCTTTCGACTAGACTGCATTAAGATTACTGGAAGAATATTTCTGCCTTTTTTACGATAACTATGAAACCTCGGGACGTTATTATCAATGAAATAAGCGACCTGTGGATATTTGGATATGGCTCCTTAGTGTGGAAACCTGATTTTGCATACAAGAGGAGCAAAGTTGGCTGCATTAAAGGATACAAAAGGCGCTTCTGGCATGGAGACGATTTTTATCGAGGGGACAAGGAAAATGTGAGATTCGTAGCCTCTAACATACATTTTCTATTGAATTGCTCTCATATTTTCTGATGAGTTGCTTTTTAGTTTTTTTTCTGTTTATTATGTATTACTTTGTGTAGTCATGTCCTCACTGCCCATTGCTTTCTACAGCCAGGCAGAGTGGCCACACTAGTGGAGGATCAGGAGGTAAGAGCCCAGTCTATTTTGATCATATATACAGCACACAGTAGTGAATCCACTTTCTATATTCCTACCATTACCATTTTATGACAACTGATAACAAAAGTGAGAAATATCATTTAATCCGATCACTATTAGTGAACATAAGCAACTGTCCCAAAGAGCTGGTAGAGACAGTTTTCAAATGTGCAATTTTACAACAGCTAAATACCCACACAAAAAGACCTACCTTACAACCTACCTACCTATGCAATATTTATATAGTTGTATATAATATTACATGCAGTGATTCTGTGAAACAAATACTGGGTAAATCTATAACCGTAACCTTTCCTCAAGAAACCTTATCCTTATATCAGTTTGATACAAGATGCATACTACTACTACAATGATTTATTCTATACAATTATATCATGCATCATTTATATCGAGCTAAAAAGGTACTTTTCCAGCTGTGAATATTCACTAAATCTAGATCAAACTCTCCTTGGGTGTCAAATGAGGTCTTTTATTTGTCATACTTGACATGTATAACATTGTGTACTGTATTATTTATACCATTAACATTCCTCCTCTACTTGTTTTTCCTGCAGGCTTGCACATGGGGAGTAGCCTATGAGGTGACTAACTCCCAGATTGAAGAGTCCCTTCAGTACCTGAACATGAGAGAGGTTGTGTTGGGGGGTTACATAACAGAGATGGTGGAGTTCATCCCTAAGGAGAAGGGTGAGGGTGCTCTGTTGGCCCTCGTCTACATCGCTACTTCTGACAACCCCATCTACCTCGGACCGGCCTCTGACGAGGATATCGCCGCCCAGATTGCCATCTGTAGAGGCAACACGGGCCACAATATTGAATACCTGGTCCGCCTGGCAGAGTTCATGAGGCTCTACTGTCCCGAAGTAGAGGACGAGCACCTCTTCTCTATTGAGGCAGCTGTTCTGAACATTTTCCACCATTGTGGAGGGATCAAACCCCCAGACCAAAAGTCCCTTCTGCTGGGTGCTTCATAAAAGACTACATAAGGCACTCCACATCATAAGAATGTTAATGTTTTTATACTAGGTGAAAGGGAAATGAAGTCCTGCAACCCATGTTTAAGGGTATTGGGTGCTTGAAAGATGACTACCTGAAAAAAAATATAACAGCGGTGACATTTTCTGTGGCTAACAGGTTTAGGTCTTAACATAACCTCAACGAGACCTTTTGATCTTCTTACTTGACATATTTCTACTGTGTAAATTTTAAATGATGTCGGCTTTATTACATACTGTATACAAACTCCAGATTCAGGTGGTGCTGTTAAAACATCACACTAAGAGATGAATACAAAATATCTTACACCTTTGTTGTAAAAGGCTCTCAGAAACAGTTGTATACTTTGTATATTTTTTAAATGTATTCTAATAAAAACACTGAAATCTGCATGAAGTGAATAGTGTTTGTCTGTGGCTTATGCTCACACGAGTCTCCTATAGTTATGTTTACAGTTGAATGCTTGATCGCATGCCTCATGCTCCCACATCACGTGGCCAAGGAATGTACAGCTGGAGCCTCTCATAGGAAATGCTGCATTTTTCCAGACTTGTTAACTGCACAGAATGAGCAGCTTTTGCTATCTTTTGTGCAATTACACTGTATTGTATACATTAATTTACTCTATAAAATGTTTACTCTGGATGTTTTGTGGAGGTCGCGGCTGTTCTTTGCATTTCTTGAGTTCATTCTCACAACCAGCAGGCTATAAAAACATTTTCTTTCATGATGCCAGGATTGCCAGGGTCCTAATCTCTGCCAGGCCAGAGGTGAGTTGATCTTTAAAAACTCCTGTTGTGCCTTCAAATGTTCCTTAAACACATACAACTTTACTATTCTGGAGTTGTCAGTGACAATAAATATGCAGGCAAACATCTGGAATATTTGCATTTGATATAACGGTGATCCTAAATAATGCACTGCTTGTAAGTAATATCAAGTAGTGCTGGAGTTGGTAGGCATCTGTGTATTAAGAGTGCACACAGTCAGCTATAGAAGAAACCACAGACCATGGAAGACTGCATGCATGCTCTTACAGTACAGAGTGGATAGGGGTTGAGCGGGGAGGTGGGTTGGTACAGATAGGGTTTCTTTCCCTTTCTGGACTTTGATCATGTTGCAATAACATGTGCACTTGACACATTTCAGACTTTAAAAAAAGTATTTTCATCCATGGATAAACAAGTAGACATTTTAAGCTGCACAGTTCTGTGTTCAGTTCAGTTCTACTTTCCTAGAAATCAGCCCAAAATTAGGTCAAAGGTTCGAGATGTGAGACAGAGCAGCACAGGAATGTACAGTACAACAAGAGCTCACATTTACAGATCATGTACTGTAAAAAGACATGGACAGAAAGTCTCCTGGTATGGACAGATCACTAATCTGTCATCACATAACTAAAGCATGGTGTCCAGTGGTTGTCCTTTTCCTGGAAACAATGATAAAACGATATATGGGAGAACAGTTTATGGCTCCCATGATGTTGCTAAATCATCACTGAAAAAAATAATACGCCATGTTCTGTACTGTCTGGGACACAGTGTTTTGTTTTCAAACACAATGAGATCACTGAGACAGACAGCGATGAGTCAACAACACGGATGTTTGTTTGTGGATTCCTAGAACATGACATGTCATGTTAACATGTGGTATATGTAGTTCACAACAAAAATATCTGTTGACTCAGTGGATTTGGTGTCTCCTGGACCAAACCCTGCATTGTATTTGTTCTCTCCATGATCATTTGTTTTTGTTTCTTTTGATGTTCAATTATTTTAATTGTAGGAGTTTCTATCACCTCCCCATTGCTCATACTAACAATACTAAAGCTCATGCCATCCACCTACACATATTGGTACAAAACAATGTGGTACAAAAACACATCAACAACAACAGTTCCCACTGTACGGAGAAAACTGCAGTTGCAAAATCTGCCGCTCTTTAAAGGCTATTTTATTGTGTTTATGAAGTCTGAAATAAACATTTATTTATCTATTTGCAATTAAAGCTCAATTTTGCTGGACTAGAGCATTAGGATTTACAACTCACTCTCATTAGTGATACAACAATAAAGATCAGTAAATCAATAAATGCCCCTTGCCACACTGTTAGGGCTCTTTGGAGACATGCAGAGGGAATATGAAACGCTGGGGTCACAAAGTTAGAGGAGACTCACTCACTTAGAGAGGAACAAAACATGTCCACATGACTTTGTCTATTCTTTGTGCATCTGCAGTGAATAGACTATGAAACCACATAAAATAACATAAAAAGTGTATTATATTGACATAACATTTCAATTTACAAAACATATACATACATGGATGCACTGTGCTCCCAATGCAATTTGAACCCCTAATCAATAACATTACCCTTCCTGAGGTCACTTGCTCACCAGGAAAAGATGTCAGCCATTATCCTCTTGAACAGAACGCACATAATACCGCAAAGTGGAGGTTGAGGTCATGTCCTAAGGATGTACGTTTGGCCTATCACAACCCACAATAGTGGTCACACATCCCCAAAAATATTGATGCATTTTGGAGACTCCACCTGCATGCTAATGTGTACCTAGCCTGAACCCTGACTCTTGACCCTGGCTGGGTCAGTGCAGGGCTGAAGGTCCCCCTGGAAGTGTGTTAAAGAGAAAGTGATTGTGCCACTAATGGAGTCCATCCGCTTTAGAGCCATAACCCTCTCATATTAGTAGGTCAACTCTGGCTGCTGAGGGTCACCTCACCAATCACTAGGTTCCTGCCAGTGGACATAAGTGCTGTGTGGTCATGAAGGCCACTTCACCACAAGAGGAAGACCATTCATTAAAAAGGCACAAACAATGGCTAATGATTTGGCAGTAAACCACATGCCTTCTTTCAACCATCTATCAATCAAAAAATAGAAACAGAAACTAATGTTCCATATGTTATATATTTTATTTAAAATACTTAGATCAAAAGACTGAATCTGGTTTGGGCTTGGGCTGCTGCTCATCTCGTTCCAAAGAACAGTTTAGACTCATCCATCATTGCGCAAAGATAAACACAATTCTTTAATCCATTCATCCTGGCCAGTGGTTGATGTCAAAACTGTTTCTTCTCATCCGAACAGAACATGACCCACTGGATCTTTAATCCAATCTATTTGGAGCAGATCTAGGGACAGAACCAGGCTTGGCAAAATTAAAGCTCCAGACAGAGAGCTGCCTCCTGCTTCATTGCTGCTCTTAATTTCATTTTCTTAATCTCTTTTACACTCAAACCCACCACAGCTACCTGCGCCTGGCTGAGGGGTGTCAGGCCCTGAGGAAAAATGGCTCTTTGAGATAATCTGTGAGTGAACTTTTCATGTTTTAACTTAAAAGTATTTAGAAAATGTACACATTCTATGTTGTACTGTATGATGCATAAACATGAACTGAGTTTTTGTTGCACTGAAATCATTAATAGCTAAGTACCATGTAGCATATAAATAATATTTCACAATTGCATGTGTAAATAATCCACATTGTCTCAAGAAAAAAACAATAGGCCACTGCGTTGTTGAAATGGTGGAAACATGACCTCTTTGTTCTCAATGTTTTATTAGACGAGTACACAGCCACACTAGCTGCTCTGTGTGGCTGTAATTAAACTAAATGCTATCATCAGCATGTTAACAGGCTCATAGTGAAAATGATAAAATGCTGATGTTCAGCAGGTATATTTGTTGTAAAGATCCTATTTTTTTTTTTTCTTTACCTCACTTCCTTTCCTTTCCATATGCTTCCTACTGTCACCCCTAATTACCTGATTGAGTTCACCTGGTCACTCCTTATTTAAAGACTGCACTCCCTCGCAGTCATTCTTTCACCCCCCTTCCCATAGGGTGGCAGTTGGTAAGGTGAGTTATACTTTGCACTTTAATTTTTAATCACATGTTCAAGTTAGTTTTAACTGAAAGCTTCACTGTATCCTTATTTATTTAAGATGGACTTGTGAGAATATTTGACTTAGTCCAATTTGTGTTCTTTCAGATTTCACCTGCCGAGTGTCTTTAGTTGTAGGTTATTTGCACCACCATTTTGAGTGAAAATGAACCACCATGGGGATGTCCCAAAACCCTTAAAATGCATCCCTGTCTCCTCCACTTGCCTCCCTTCCTTGCGTCTTAGTCCCTCCCACCGAGGAGGCCCAGGAGAGACGCGAGGAAATCAGGCAACGAGGAGAGAGGCAACGAGCAAATGTGTTTTAGAGGGATGAGACGTCCTTTCCTCTAAAGTGTCACATAAATACGTCAGCTGTTTGGGTGGAGTTAGCAACTCCTTCAGGTGCACGGCTTCCGGGAAGGCTGCTCTCGTGTTTCCTCAGCTATAGCTCCTCGACGATCCCTCCTCAATGTTCGGTCCTCGGGGATGAAATAAGCGCTTTGAGACAGCCTTCACAGAGGAGGGAAAGAACAACTTCCGGTTCGGCCGAGGAGCTATCAAATAAGGGGGATGAGATTCAGTCCCTGTTGTTGTGTTAACATTTGCTAATTAGCACTAAACAATCCATTCCTAGTTGTCCAGAAGGAGAGGTATCAATCGCTAAGCAATGAAGCATGTAAGCTTTAAGTCTTTGAATTGACCTTCTGGGATGCTGTAGTGGACAAATTAGAAACAGCTTCCTAAGCCAGTGTAGCATTCATCAATGAAATATCCTGGTTTTGTGACAATGGTTGTGACTGTGCATCAAGGGCCACAGAGTTGGATATTTTCCCAGGGGGTTTGTTTCAGTTTTATTGTACATGAGAACACTAAACCTTGCTTAAAAGCATTTAAGCCAACAATGGTATTGGGGAGAAGAGGTAGCAGGCTGTGCATATGCTTCCTGGTCTGCCTTGCAGGAATGCCAGGAAACCTGAGTCCAACCCAGTTAAGCAATGCAAACTTGTTTTGCTTTTGCAGATGGCTCAGCATGAGCATCCACAGGGTAGATCCTAGATCGCACCCGATACACGTGTCGGCATCAGCCATGGTTGGTTGGCATGTCCAGTTGTGTAGTTTTTGGTTTATAATCTTCTATTGGTAATTTTTCACAATAGAAAGTGCCACTATACTCTCTAACAGTCTTAACAGAGTTGCGTTGTGCAAATCTGGGTCTGTTGAATACTGTTATGTCCAAGTGTTGACGCTTCTGCAGTATGCCCATGTTGACGTCAAAATGTGTATTTGGTGTGATCTAGGTTCTACCCTATCACGTTGTGAAGCCAAATAAACCTCTTGTGGTTAACCTTTGGGAAGGCAGAACAATTGGGTGAAGCAGGTGGATTTTTTTTTTTTTCCAGTGCCAAGTGCAGTGCTACAGTGTCATTTTGGCAAACAGTCTATGTATGTACAGTCTAGTTACAAACCACAACCTGTTTTGCAGCTTAACATGGAAATTTGATGCCACAACCATGCCATATAACAAACTCAAAGCTTTGCAATTTAGCTTTGCCAAGGTCTATAGATTGTACTGACCAATGTTGAAGTCAATCGGGTTAAATCTCTAAAAGGAGTACGTTACACAAGTATATTTTATCCAAGAGGCTTTTTTGTAAGTCTAGAGGTGATGCATATGCCTCCAAAATACTAAGCATGTGCATACATACTCGAGCACACATACAAATATATTCACACTCATACCCTCATACTCATTCTCACGTCCTGCATGCATGCATATGTATAAATGTGCATGTATGTGGAAGTTTTTAGTACCAATATGTATGCGTAAGTAAAGTATTCAGCCTAGACGGCTTCTCATGCCCAGCTGTGTGATACTCCCGCTCTGTACAGAGAGGGACAGGTGCTTGTTTTGGTCAAAACAGCACACCGTGTTTGCATAGCAGCCTTTGCCACAGAATGATTGGCCAACTCAACATATGCTATGCGTACTTATTGAATGACGTTACCTTTCTCTCTGCATGTCAACACATGCCAAAAATAAAATGATTGCACAACATTTCCCCTTGAAGGGCGAGCCTAGAACTGCTTAGAGACATGGGCAGCTGCTAAATGTAGATGGTGAAAGCAAGCAAGGGAACAACCAGGACGTCAAGGGAATATTAAGATGGTTGTCATTTGATTGAAGATTCCTGCCTCAAACATTTGCCCTACGTTTGATATATTATCTTACACAGTTAAAGATTAATGTAATCTTTGTGGGGAAAAAGGGAAATATGGAAATTAATCTGTTTTTAGTGCCTTCACTAAGGCCTTTAGTGGAAGTTATACAGATAAAGGGATGAGCTATACAGTCTATGTGCTGTTGGCAGACACAAGCTGTATTCAAATAGCAAGAACAACTTAGAAGTTAGTTTAATATGTGTAACAAACTGCACTGTGTAATCAGGGACTCTCAAATGACCTTGTGAATAATGAAAATGTGTTGGACTTTCTTACCTACTGCTTGATATTTCCCTCCTAAGATGGCCCTGACATCATGAGGACTCAAAGGTCTCAGGTACTATGATTTACTTTCTCAGCCTGAATCAAAAGGCCCTGGAGATTTCCTGCCATTTTTCTCTGGAGTGTTTTCTCTCAAAGAAACAGGAAAAGGCAGCTCTGTTTCCCATAGACTCACAGAGGTTGGGTATCAATGGCATTTTATCAAGCAGCTGCAGAGTCATTGTGAGAGTCTCAGAGGCTTTATGCTTCAATAGCACACTAAAGTAATGATGCTGGTTTGTATCTTTTAGAGGGAAAAGTGTCTTTGCAACATTATGGTTATAGCCTCTGTCTGCTTGTAAATGTCTTTTAGCACTGATTATAAGATCTGTCTACGTTGATACCAAATCTGTGTTCTCCCTTCATTTGTTCTTTCATTTGAGTCCCTTCAGAGTGAGAAATTTACCATCAATGTCTTTAATCTTCTGCCCACTCCCCTTCTCTGGAACATTTGGTTACACTCATGCAATGAAAATGCACTTATTTAACACACTAATTTTGTAACAAATGCATTAACAATCTCATCAACATAACCATAAAGGTGTTCTTGTGTTGACCAACATAAACACTTCTATTTCATTTTCAGTCTGAGTCAAATGTTTCCTAAGTGTGTAATGGCAAGTAATGATGCTCTGTTTGTTTGGAAAGTTTAATCCCTTTAAAAAGATTGTGTTCTCATGTTAATCAGCCAATTGCCGCAGAGTTTCCTGTTTTAAATAGATTCTAATCGGGCTCTACGAGAACATATGCTGCTGTGTGGATTGATGTGGAGCCAATTGAAACTAAAGAAGGAAAAAACAGATGTTTCAAAGACCAAAGGGTGAGACCCCAGTGATATTGTTATCAGTTCCCTGTAATGCATCAGATCAAACATTCGGACATTGAGGGATTGATGTGGATTTGCTTTTGTACATGGAATCATCATACCTTGAATAGCTTTTAAAAGAAATGTCTTTAGTGTAACTTGTGTGCATGTATTTTTCATGCAGCAAGCATTTCATTTAAACTATAACCCTTCTCTTGATTGTTACAGAATGGACAATAAATCAAATGACAAATACATCTGTGTCATCACACCTACTTGTCAGGTTTTCCCTTGACATAGATGTAGTTGTGTATTGACAATCAGCATTTCAGGTGTGTACAGTCATCTGCTACTCTGGCACAGATACAAGTGATTCACTAGTTTGGTGAAAAACACACCTGACAGAAGAATGCAGTTACCATTTTCTTTGCTACGGAAATTGCAGCTTTGTAAGACCACAATAATATTTTCTATTCCAATTCTGTTTTATATTGATCTGGATTCTACTTCTGCTTATCAGCTGCAGCCACCAAGCAGACCAGTTTTGGAGCAGGGATACTGTCTATCCCATGAGGCACAGAGGACAGACCCCCTGTGATGCTTTCTGGAGGGTAAAGTGGGATTAGTCCTCTGCTCCTGGACCCCTGCCAGAGTTTAATGGAGCAGGAGTAACTAAATTGACGGGTCTGCTTGCTGGGCAACAAAAGCCAAAAAACACTTAAGCTTTACTTAGAAATTGGGACATGCTGACTTACCCTAAGCTGGTTCGCATCCAAATGATACAATACTGGTTATAATATTAATTCAGATTAACTGCAAATGCACTGATCCAACAAAAAAGACAAGGCATGTATAGCCTCACTCAAACAATTGCAACATATTCACAGACGGTTATGCTTTCCTGCAATAACTGGCTACAAGCCAAGAATGAGAACAACTGGGGTGGTAGCGAGGAGGTGGGGCAGGGATCGACATAGGTCTGAATTCCCATGAATCACTTGGTGCAGTGACCATAAGGTGCTAGAATTCGAGTTGTCCTGGGAAGGGGGCTGCATGCTGTTGCTAATAAACTGGAGAGATGCATGATATGACTCTCATATGAAGCAGAAACCCCACACATCAATATGAGGACAAAGTTATAGCCCCAGACCAAAATGGCTCAACAATGATTGGATGGACTGCCATGAAATCTGGTACAGACATTAATAGTCCTCAGAGGGTGAATCCTAATTACTTTGGTGATCTCTTGACTCTAGTACCATGGTAAAGTTCACATTGAGGTTTTGAAGTCTCGACAACTATTATTGGTAGTTTTTCATTCAATTTGGAAAACACATTTGAATGACTCATCTAGAATCATTAGGTCAAACTTTGCATGTATCCCAATACTATTTAAATACCTGCTAAACTGACATTCCCATCAGCCTCAGCTGTACTTTGGTGCTAATTAGCAAATATTAGCATGCTAACATGCTAAACTAAGATGGTGAACATGTTAGACATTATACTTGCTAAACAGTATCATGTCACTGTAAGCATGTTAGCATGATAACATGCTACTACAGCCTCATAAATCCACTAACATGGCTGTAGATTCTTGTTTTCGCTCTGATAGCATGTGTGTAATTGTACTGCAAATGCGTCAAAAATGTGAAACTTGTTTTGGTTAGATGTCATTTTCAGTTGCCCATTTCATGTGCAGTAATATTTAGTGGCAGAACATGCAAAAATCTGTCTGTGCATCAGTAAAGGGGTTCAAAACTTACTCAAACTAACTGCACATATCAATGAACACAAAATAACATTCCACCACAGTCTATGTTTTGTGTTAAATTCAAGCAAGCAGTTCAGGGCGATGTAACCCGGTAACAAGTGACCCACCGTCGTGATACACAAAACCCTGGGTTGACCCTGAAGTTACCTCGGTAACCCCAAATCTTGCTTCACAGTATAGGCCTCGGGTTGACCTCAGGATGCAAACGGTATCACAGAGATTGTTGAATATATGTATAGCAAGTGACAGTGTGTCCCTGTCGTGACCCTAAAGTTACACCTAGGAACTAAAGAAACAGGGGGGAATGAGGTCTCAGTGTGATGAAAGCACGATCCTGCTCTAATCCTCACCACTTAAGAGCCTAGGCAATATCTACTTAAAGAGACATTATGCAGGAAATGTGAAAATGTTATGCAAATGGATTGTTTATCACTCCATCTTTGTGTCAGCCACTTGTTTTGTGGCCTGTCTACAGTGTGCCATGATGATCTCTCTCTCTGGCTTAGGGAAGCGCATAATCTTTTAACACCTATCTGGCAGATTTCTCTATTGTTGTCAGATTTGAGATGCAACAGGAATTCAAGTCAGTTGCTGGGGTTTGCTTTTTAACAACCAGAGCAATCGTTCAGGGAGACACGAGGGGCATTTGAATTTATTGTATTTGAATTAATTCACATGAGTTAGTCAACACAAGTGAAATTAATTTTAAAGTCTGCTGTGTGTATATTGGGGGCTCTCCCTAAGCTGCACACATTGAGAGACTGTTACTAAGCAGATTACCTCAATAAATCTATACCAGGATACATTTCTGCATGTCTAGTCATTTAGAGAGAGAGAGAGAGAGCGAGAGAGAGAGCATGAGAATGCAGAACCAAAACATGTTTACAGTATCAGATATGCATCCCAATTCTCTAGACACTGAGCCACTGTTAAAGTCGCCAGCACGCTGCTGACATCTGCTGCACAGGTTAAGGTACATACAAACCTTGCAAAGACATCTGCATATAGTTGCACAGTACAAGTATGGCTTTTTAGCATTGAAGAGCAGCTTACTGGTTGATCTATGATGATAAAAGTGGCTGTTACAGGAAAGACAATCTTTGGATGTGGAGATATTTAAAGACCTTTTCCTGTGTTTGACATTTACCTTGAATTAAGGAACACGAGCATTGTGACTCACAGCTGCCAGAGGTGTAGCATGGGAGCTGACATGACGTGTGTCAGGGGCAAGGGGGTGGGGGGGGACCAGATGTTGTCCTCCTACCATGGGGAATAAGCTCTATCACTCTCAGTGCAGGTGGTGGGAAAAAGGGGGAGAGAAAGGGAGAAGAGAATGAGTGAGCAAGAAACAACGACAAACAGGAAGCAGAGACCTTACAACACAATGCACACAGAGTTTCCTGCAGGCTCAGACAGATAAGGAACAACACTTTGTTTAAAGCTGTATTTTCAACCACAAACGTTTCCCGATCTCTAAAACCACATTTTACAATGCTCGTACAATTCTTGTGTGATCATGCAGATTTTGAGTTTTTGAATGTATACCCTCAGCCATAATATCTTGAAACTATATAACTGCAACAGTGAGTTCAATACAACCAAAATACAATGTCTAATTATTATTATAGCCATTGCTATTATTACCATTATGACAATATAGGCCTACTTCATAAGGTCAGGGGTGAGACACGAGGATTGCTGTGTGATGATGATCTGAAGGCTTGATCATAAGCATCATCACCTGCACATTTCTTATCTTCATAAAAACAATCATAAATCATACAGCTGTGCACCAAAAGCAGTTCCATGCAAAGGAGGCAGTACAACTTGGAGCAACTATTTTGACATTATAATGTCAAACAATGCAAATAACCACTTTGAATAGACATTCTCCAATAAGTAGACACATTAAGATCCTCATCAGAAATACAAGTTCATTGTGATATTACATCCCAACTCCTTTTAGACTGTATTGAGGTGTGACCAGCAAACAAGGAACAAACAATAATACACCCCTTTGTGCACAGTGTGCTGCACTAGTCATTGCACCAGCGTACTGATTAGGGTGCATCTACAGTGCAGTGTTTTTATTAAGGTATTATTATTGTCATTAGTGGTAGTTTTGCAGTGTAATCTGCAAGTGAATGTTAATAATAGGGGAATTGTAAATGAAGAATATTATTTGTGTGTATTTATGAACCCAGTCACCCTGAAAAAGACAGGATGAAACATGGCACATGAAGTTTCTGCTATAAACTGCAGCTGGTGACAGTCTAACAATGCTCCATCAGCTGTGCTCTTTTCCCCTTTTACATGGGAGAATAAAGCTGCCTTCAGAAAATGTAACTTATAGATTGAAAACATGAACAATAGTATGACAAGGTGGCATCCAAGTCAGGGAAAATAAAACAATTCTCTGATACCAAAGTCACTGAGGTGGGATGTTAAGAGAGCACGGATCAACCATTAATAAATAAATTATGAAATGAAAAACAGGTATTTTTGGGAAACATGTCTGTCCTATTAGAAGACACTATACATTGACACACATAAAAGTTCATTACGTGTCTGACTAACTGTGAATACTCGGCAAGTTGTAGTCTGTTCAAGGGAAACTGAAAGCAGCGTCTGGATGAAGCGCAAGGTGTACAACATGTGTACAAAAGCCAACGCTGGAGCAACACCCCCCTCTTTTGACCAATAGTGGTATTACACTCAATTATTGGGTACATTTATTAAATAGGCCTACCACGACGGAGACTGTGAGAAGCAAATATAGAAGTAGCGTTAGTTTTAAACAAGACGCAGTAGCCTGGAAATAACGTTTTCCAAAACCTTCCAAAATATTACTAAAAATATATAACAAGATAAGCAACGATAGGCTTTTAAAGACTATTTTGCATTATAATAGGCTTTTTTCACTGGGAGCTGTCAACTGGAGTAGCCTCCAAGGGTTCATTTGCAAAAGCAGATCTTTGTTCTTATATATTTTTACTAATCCTGTTTTTGTGTCCAATCCAGGGAATATCGATAACATTTGTGTTGGTTTGTTTTTAAAATCTAATTTATTAGTAGCCTATTGTTTTTTCCTAAATCTTTTTTTTTTTATGTCCAATCCAGGGGAAATCGATCAAGCTAGTTTTTTTTTTTTTTTTTAGAACGAATTTGATCTGTTTTTACAAATTAACTCTTCATTTTTGACAGATAGCAACAGAAAACCTCATTATCAGTTACTGTACGTTCTTTATCGTGAGGCGTTCAAGGCCCGTCTTGGTGGGAGTGACTATGTTAATCAGCATCAAACGGAAACAGGCAAAGTGCTGGGGCATCACTCGTCTGATTGGGTGCCTTTGTTCTTTCAAATCGAGGTGTCCTCTCTTCTTTATTGGCACCAACGGGCCTTTTGGGGAGAAGACAACTTTTACAGTAGGCTACTGCTGTACTCCTGCATGGACTTTCAAACTGCAGGGATAATGGAGTAATAGCTAATATAAGGAAAGATGGCCTGTCAGAGACATGATAAACCAAACAGACTTAGGGATGAGCTGAGCTGCATGCTGGTTGGTGATGGAGCTGTGGGGAAGACTAGCATGATCATCAGTTACATCTTCAATGGATACAACAGCGAGTACAGACAAACAGCTTTTGATGTTTTCACTGGTGAGTGAAGGTTATTTTTCAAAGGTTAATGGCTGCTTGACTCAGCAATAAAACTGATTTCTACATTACTTACAGGTTTGGTTCATGTGAATGGAATCCCAACTCGTATGAAACTGATAGATACTGCTGGACAGGTAAATGTTTTTCAAACCACATTGAGATTTTTTTTTTACCAGACTAGTTAGTCCTTTCCTCCTTATCTCTCATTATTTGATCTGACAGGAGGAGTTTGACCACCTTCGCTCTCTGTGCTATGCCCATGTGGACGTCTTCATCCTCTGCTTCAGCCTGGTCAACCCCGTCTCCTTTGACAACATCACCTCCAAGTGGATCCCACAGATCCGAGCCAGCAACCCGACCTCTCCCATCGTACTGGTTGGAACTCAGTCAGACCTTAGCCACAATGTGGACGTCCTTATTCATCTTGACCAGCGGAGCAACAAGCCAGTGCCCTTCAGCCGGGCCAGAAGGCTGGCACACAGGATCAGAGCTCATGACTATGTGGAGTGTTCAGCTCTGACGCAACACAACCTCAAAGATGTGTTTGACTGTGCTATATTTGCTGCCACCAAGCACAAGCACACTGGCAAAACATCTAAAAAGCTCAGCCTGCTCAAACGTTTAAAGACTTTTTGTGATTGTGGATGGAGGAAAATCTTCAGATTCATCTGATGTGGAATCAAATAGTAGATTGAATGTACTCTGCTTAGTGGACACGGTGTGTTTGGGGATTCTTATGACAAATCATGCATTTTTATCTAAATATTTCTCTACAGGATGTGAATTGTGCACTAAAACCACATAATTTGAGATCATTGACAACCTGCATTGCAATAAGAAGGATACATTTTCTGCTCTTTTTCATCTTCCCTTTCCTTTGTTTCATGTTTTATTTGCTGTTGTTCATATTTTTGTGTACGTGTGTTAAAGGTTTGTAATAAAGGCACTGCAGTGTAACACATAGATTATTTCATTTCCTGTTGCTGTGTTTTTTCTTAAAGAATTGCTTTAATGAATTGATCTGAAAACATACAGTCTGTAGATCCTGCAGTGGAAGGTACTGTCAGTGAAGAAATGGAGGGAAAACACAAAGTGCCATTTGAGACAAATGGTCACCTGCTGATACTTTGAAGTGCTACTTTACAAGACAAAAGCCATTTAAATCCATCCTCTATTTGAAAGCTTATGCTGAGGCATGTTACCACAGTTACTTTTAAAACTATGTGGTTGTGCTTCTTGCTTTCATCTTGTAAAACTTGGTGGTGTGTCACTGTGCTTTGGGGTTAAGCTGATTTGAGTGCCTATAAGAAAGACTGGATGCGAAAAATTTACCTTTACCCCTCCCTCAACATTACATGCAAGACACCTAAACCCTGCAGCCCTGCAGACAAAAGTTATAGCCTATAATTAGGTTATAGCAGTTATTGTTTAATAGTTCAATTCATTGAGTTAAATAGCAAACAAGTTTGATTTTGAGCACATGAAAACATTTTGGAAGCTTCACAGAATCTGTCGACTCAGTCTGTCTGGTGGAACTACGTTTCCCATCATGCATCCGCACGTTACCCTCCTCTGACCCTGTGACTGAAAATAATCTGATCAGCTGATCTGACCTGGCAACAAAATAACGTAGCTAGAGAAATCTGCCAGGGAGGGGGCTGAGGAACAAAACAATGACACTGCTCGGAAGGATTCAAATACAGTAACACTTTAAAAGACTTTTTAAACGGAATAGCGCGGATTTCCCTCCAGTTTTAAAGTAAAAGAGTCCGCTGATATCCGAGCTTTTAACATCGACTGGTGGTTGTTTTTGTTGATATGTTGTTACAGCTCAGTTGACAGACTGGAGGCTAGCTGCTTGTTTGGACGGCTATGAACTGGGGCTTGCTGGTCCGCTAATTACAGCTTTTCTTTGGACAAAGTTGAAACTGTCCGTCAAAACCTACTAGCTGTGAGCTAATTTGCTGCTTGTATGCCAAATTATCTGCCTAGTTTGCCAGCAAGCTATTAAGGGTCAGTTTGCTAGCTAGCCTGTTAGCATCAACATTTGCACATTCATCCTTTCAGGGAGAGTTCATTGTCTCAGTAGGTACTGGCTACCTGTACATGTTTCTGTATTATTTTAGAGCTTTATTCGCTAATCTTTAATATAATTGATGTAATACTGAAGCTAAATGCTAACTTTGGTTTCTGAACAAGCTAACTAGTGGTAAACATATATCCAGTGTAACTCAAGGATACGGCTGTTTCTGCTTCATTGCCTCACTATTAGTTGCACTAAATTACATTATTAAAACCGTTGTGTTTGAAATTCATGTTGCGAAAATTAGTTTGATATATTGTATTATTGTTGAGAGTTAGTTGTTACAGTGAGTGGATCACCTCCCCTTTTAACATGCAGCTATTTTAAGTTGATTTAGTCATTGTATTTGGGCACTTCAGTTTTCAGTATTATCACATTTTAAGTAACTGCTATCGGAAATAGCTGGTGCTGTTGTCAAAGCTGTTCAAATAAGCACTGCTCTGTATTCAGGTTCAACTTGTAAGAAACGATGAGCGGGCATGGCTCATCTTCAGAAAAAGGAGTCAATACTAGCCTAATATGTCAAGAGAGTTATGTCTGTGGTGGCTCTGAGGAGGCTGCATTTGAGTGTGATGAATGCAAAAGCTTGCAGTGTGTTCGTTGTGAGCTCGAGCTCCACAGGCAGGAGAGTCTGAAGAACCATGAGCGGGTTCAGATAAGACCTGGGCATGTCCCTTGCTGTGACAACTGTAAAGGAGGTAACGGAGACAATGGCAAACGCCATAGATCTGTGGTCCGCTGCCAGAACTGCAAAGTTAACTTGTGCCAAGACTGCCAGAAACGCACACACAGTGGAGGCAACAAGAAGAAACACCAGCTCACATCTTATCCTCCACCACCTAAACCTGCCGAGGTCAAATCTGTCCAGACATCTGTCCTGCCCGCTGTCCAAATAGCAGATGAGACCAAATCTCAGAAAACAAAACTTCTGGAGAAGATTTCCAGTTTTCTCTTGGTTGATGAAAATGAGGATATGCAGGTGAGTTGTGCAAAAGTCACACTTGTCATTGAATAGAAACAGAATCAAAATACCTAAACAAACAAACAAATTTTCACTTCTGAACTCTTGTTTCTCCAAAGATAAAAGACGAATCTTCATTTGTAAAGATCCTGAGCTGTAACCCTGACCAGCTGCTGAAGGTGGTGTCCATCTTTGGTAACACGGGAGAGGGCAAATCTCACACCCTGAATCACGCATTCTTCATGGGCAGAGAAGTGTTCAAAACTTCTCCCACACAAGAGTCCTGTACGGTGGGTGTGTGGGCGGCGTTTGACCCCTTCCGTAAAGTAGTAGTCATCGACACAGAGGGGCTGCTTGGGAACAGTTCCAAACAGGGCCAGAGAACCCGTCTCTTGCTCAAGGTGCTCGCCATCTCCGACCTCATCATCTACCGCACCCATGCTGACCGTCTTCATGATGACCTCTTCAAGTTCCTCGGGGATGCCTCGGATGCTTACTTGAAGCATTTCACTAAGGAACTGAAGGCCACAACGGCCCGCTGTGGCCTGGATGTCCCTCTGTCCACCTTGGGCCCTGCAGTGGTCATCTTCCATGAAACAGTCCACACTAAGCTGCTTGGTTCAGGTAAAATATCTCAACACTTCTGTTCCTTCCAGGTCCCACTAGTAATAGGCGGAATTTCATTACTTCATCTGTTAACCATTTATTAGACTAGTCAAACCTTTAAATAGAATTTTTCAGGAAAACGTCTATTAAAACAATACATCGTGACTGTATCACCCTGAATTTAGGTCTGCATCACTGTAAGGGATGAGAGGCGGTGCCTTTAAAGTAAAGATTAAAGGCGAATTCTACAAAGAGTCTACAAAGTACCACACCGAAAAGAGATACAAAAATATTTTGTCTCCTGCTAGTTGTACTACAGCACTTACTTTAAAAAAAATAAGCATATGCCTATTTTTGAAAATACTTTTGTATCTATTTTCGGTGTTGTAGTTTGTAGACGGTCCCTAAGCACTCGTCTTGCTGTCTCAACACCGGTGTTACACCGAAATCTGTAACCCATCGAGATCGGTGTCCCCCTACCTCAACCTGAACCAAATCCTTGTCCCTAACCTTAACCACGGAGGGGGGCGCTAACCTTTTAACAGGAGGGACACAGATCACGACGGGTCACAGATTTCGGTGCAACACCGGAACTAAAAAGAGCTGAATTAGCACAACATTTATGCTTTTCTTTCACATCTACTGCAGTCAGATTCACTGTGTTCACTTGTAGGAATCACTTCACATGGGTAGGCACTTGTAATGACATTTCAAACATGTTAAGAGGCTAAAAGCACTCCTGGGTGCTAACACTAGCAGGAGGATAACAGGGTGTAGGCAACACCGATTGTTTTCGTTTTTCTCGCTACTGACAGCACTCCACATTTACAAACAACAGAGCTACGTGTTGAAATCGACCGGAATTCTCCTTTAAGCCCTGCAGATAATTACAGGTTTAGGAAATATTAGCCTACAGCCTACCTTTACATTACTGGAGGTAGCAATCTGCATTCCAACTTTTTGTGAAATACTATTTTTTGAACTAAAAAGAAAACTACTGTGTAGTGAAGTCAAAAATGTCACATATTTATAGCTGTAGTCACTTGACACTTAGAAAACAATGTTGCAATTTGCTTGTTTTAGTCCAGTTACTACAACTCATACTTTACATTGCTGTCAACCATTTACCAATGCATGCAATTCACTACAAGTCAAATGTAGTTACTGCGGAGGAAGAAAAAACCCATTCAAAATATAGTAGGCCTTGGAGTGTAAAGTCTGCATGATTTGTAGTAAATGTGCTAAAACATGAAGGAACACTGGTATGAGCCTTCAAGACTTGGGACAACAAATGTAACCTAATGTAAATGAGTGAGCTACATGTCTTTGCTCATAAATTATTAAGTGTGTGTTTTTTTTTTAATTGATAGGCAACATTGCAACATTCTTGACATTCTTAATAGTGATAATAAAAATCTACTAAAACTACTAATATTTAATGGTATTTTTCTCTTTGATATCATTCATCACTTCATATCAAGCACTGTATTTTTAGAATGTTGTTGTATCTGATGCACACTAACAGACACTCACTAATAGTATATCTACAATACATTACACTCTATGGTAACCTCTCCATCTGTGTCTTGTTTTAGATAAGTCATCTGAGTCAGTAGATCGGCTGCTATCGGAGCGCTTTAAGAAGCTTTCCCGTTTCCCAGAGGCCTTTAGCTCTGTCCAGTACTGGGGCACGCAGACTCTCAGCCCCCCGACTGACTTCCGTGGCCTGCAGAATAAACTGGAGCAGCTCCTGGATAACAACGCCACCCGTTCCCCACGCACCCCTGTGGTCATCTTCAAAGCCCTGCAGGTACGGCTGTATGTAGTTTGAATGTCAACCAGTTTACGGCCTGCTTCAGACTGGCTGGTTGTTGCATTGAAATGAATTGATACACAATTTGCAACTTTACATGGTTCCTGGATTGAGATAAAGATGTATTTTTAATATATGATTCATTTTGCTGCACCTTGATTCTCCCACAGGCATTGAGTGAGCGTTTTAATGGGGAAATTACAGGTGAGCTTGTAGCCCACAGCTGCTTCTTTCCTGATGAGTACTTCACCTGCTCCAGCCTGTGCCTCAGCTGTGGGTCAGTGCCTTCCTCCCTTTATAATCTCCCCTTCAATCTCTTGCTTTTCAGATTGTCTAACATCTGCTTTTTACTTCTATCCCAGATCTGGCTGCAAGAACAGCATGAACCACTTAATAGAAGGAGTGTGCCATGAGGCAAAGCACCGTTGTCGTTATTCTGTTCAGTATGATAATCGGATTTACACCTGTAAGGTAAGCACAGTTGCTCTTAGATAGAACAAATCCTTCTCTCTATACCATTGACTGTGTAATTACTCGTGTTCCATGGCTAATGAGTATAATGTTATTGTGTGGTGCATCACTTTAGGCTTGCTATGAAGGGGGAAAGGAAGTGATAGTTGTTCCTAAGACCTCCGCTTCTTCAGACTCTCCATGGATGGGCCTCGCCAAATACGCCTGGTCTGGGTAAGAATCAGTTAAATGACCTGCAGGTCATGCGTAACAAAGTCTGGGTTAGACTTTTGTTAACTTTACAGAGCTTAATTTTAGCACTTGTGTTCTAGACTCTGTCCTAAAATAAAAATGTTCTATTAGCTTACATGTTCAAAGTCATACCTCAGATATTTACATTTATATTTCCAGGGACTTGTACATTTATGTATCTACTGTATGTTAAGGTACGTTATTGAATGTCCCAACTGTGGAGTGATCTATCGGAGCCGTCAATACTGGTATGGGAACCAGGACCCTGTGGATACAGTTGTCCGCACTGAGATCCAGCATGTATGGCCAGGGGTAAGGGAAAGGCTTTTTAATTTATTTATCAGATGGAGATTAATTGTCTGTAATCATACAGACCTAGAATTATGGCTTAAGGTCATTATTTATCTACGTATGTAGTAAAAAGCTGTCTGCTTTTTGCAGTCGGATGGCTTTTTAAAGGACAATAGCAATGCAGCACAGCGTCTGCTGGATGGAGTCAACCTAGTGGCCCAGTCTGTGTCAGAGCTCAGTGTCAAGCCTGCTAAGGCCGTCACCTCTTGGCTGACAGATCAGATCGCCCCAGCCTACTGGAAACCCAACTCCCTCATCTTGGTGAGTGACACACACAGCCCCACCCTCTACCACCCGCCACCAACAGCCAAGTCAACACTTTCGTGTCCAGGGCTATGTTTACTGTCTGTGGTGCTCTGTGCCTATTACACAATATATGTTTGCAGGTTATAAGATACAAGTTAGACTGCCTCAGAATAACAACTTCAGTTGTTATTGTATTTGTTCTCGTACAAGGTGTGCCATAAGTGTCACGCAGTCTTCCAGGACAACGACACCAAGCATCACTGCCGTGCCTGTGGGGAGGGCTTCTGCGATGGCTGCTCTTCCAAAGCTGCACCCGTCCCTGAGAGAGGCTGGGGTCTTGCCCCCGTCAGAGTCTGTGACATCTGCTTCGAGCAGAGAGCTACATACGCAGGTACACACACTTTAAAAGATGTCAAATGTTCCCGTTATGCAGCCATGTAACATTTGGGTGAGCTCGAGATGTTTTCTGTATGCAGAGATGATTGAGGCAGAGCTTGAGGAGGAAGAAGGTGGAACTCTTGCCAGGAAGGTTGGAGAAGCAGTGACCAACACCATTGGGGTTGTGGTCACTGCTATTGACATCCCACTCGGTGAGTGTTGCCCCCAAAAAAACCTAAAGAGGATTGTTGCGTAGCAGGAATAAATGACCCAGTAGTTGTGAGTGACTGGTTACAATGCCCTCTGGTGGCAGAGGCATAACCTGCTTATTTACAGTAAGAAAGAAAAGCTGTGAGGTCTTGTTTCTAGTTTGAACTCTCAAAGATGTTATGCAGAAGTCTGACTGGCAAAGCCTCCCTTATAAGGAGTATGGGATGCCCCAATGGCCTAGTTGTAATAGAGCCTATACAATTACCAAAAGCTCACAGTCCAAACAGGGGCAATTGATTCCCAACCTGCTTAGTGTGTTCTACCACTTTAACATTATGTATTTAGGAGTAGTCTCTGACAAGTGAAATTATGTTTGTCAAGCAGAAGTTCAAATACTGAATTTGCATTTGTCTGTAACTTGTTATTCTTGCCAATACATTTTTTTATGGACTGCAAACTTAAAATCCTCCCATACACGCTCGCTACAGAACCTAAAATCGCCTTTGACAATCTTTTCAGCACCTGTCAGTGGCAAGTGCTCTGCTACCTAATGTTTAACAGTTCAGTTATTTTTTCTATTGTTTTGTCTTAGTGCAAAGGTGAGATAGTTACCCTGTTTATCCATTTCATTTTATGGGACTGTTGTAAACTCCTTTGCCATAAGTTTATTGAGTCAATAATAAATATTTTGAGGTTTCGTGGACATGGCATACATAAAGATGTCTCATAGACTTTGCAGTAGTCTGGATCAGTCACTCTCTGCACTAGTCTAGAATGCACTTTGGTCCAGTGTTTATTAGAAGAACATTTTTATAACCGCAAATATGACATATTTCTGTCAAAATAATCCAAAAGGTGTTGTAGATCAAGTAAATTGGCTCTGCTGCATGGGAAGAGATTACAAAAAGTTGGCATAATAAGGGCTGTACTCACTCAAATACACACCACAAATCATAGCTCTTATTTTACCTTTAGGTTGTTGTTTCACACGTCTTAAACATATTTGGAAAAACTATTTGTTTAATCCAAAGCACAAGTATATGTATATTAGGCTGCTTCATTAGTCTACTGTAGACCTTTATTGACTAGTAAAAGGCATAGAAGAATATGTGTTTGATAACCTGATGTCCTGCTGAAAACGTCTTCATATCCATCGCCACCCCTTTAAATACCTTAGAACAAAGTCTGCTCCAATCACAACAAAATACTTATTTCAAAATCTAGTTTCCATGTTTCCATGGATACTCCAACCAAGATAGCTTAGGACTAGTAGAACATTAGTGATGAAAGACAAGCATGGATAGAGCTAAAGTAAAGCAATGGCAGATGATAATTGAACACTCATCAGTCTAGTATTTTAGAGTAAGTAAATGTACCACTAAATTAAAGGAATAGCTCAACCTTTTGGGAAATTTTAGGAGGTGCTGGACTATTTCTTTGCCGGGAGCAGTTACCAGGCAACCAGCTGAGATTCCAGGAGGTTATTGCTCCCTGCCAAGTAAATGTTCAGGACATAACCCCCCGTAAAGCTGCAACTTGCCAGTGTTACACTTCAGTTTTTGTACAGATTAATCAAACAAGATATATTGTGTTAATTAGTGAGCTTCAGGGCTACTAGGCAGAATTTGTTACCTTTGGACATAGACAATAATAACCTGATATACTCCACAGTATATCAGGTTTTCAATCAGGTTAATCATCTATGCCCTATACCAGTAAATATAGTGTAGAGCTACAGTATCCTTTGAACAGAGCCTGGCTAGCAGTTTTCCTCTATGTCCAGTTTTTATGCTAAGCTAACTAACAGACATGAGATCTCAGCATGACGAATAAGCAAATTTCCCAAAAGGTCGAGCTGTTCCTGTAAATGTCAGCACTATAAAGTTTAAAGTGACTTACAGTTGCGCAAAGATCAATCAGTTAATTACAGTGAATGGAATAGCTTTAAGTTGTGGACAAAACAAGACATTTTAGGCGAGCTGATCAACATTTTTCACCATTTTCTGACATTTTATAGACCAAACAACTAATCGCTTAATCCAGAAAATAATCAACTATGAAAAATAATCGTTGGTTGCGTCCCTACAGTTACTACCATGTGTTTTGCAAGTGTAAAAGTGTCCCCTTATACTATAACTGATACGTGCTTGTGTATGTGTGTGTATTTATGTTACGTGTTACCCTGTAGGCCTTGTGAAAGATGCCGCCCGTCCTGCCTACTGGGTGCCTGACCAGGACATCCTGTCCTGTCACAACTGCCAGCGCGAATTCACTGCCAAGCTGTCAAAGCACCACTGCCGCGCCTGTGGCCAAGGAGTGTGTGATGACTGCTCCCCGGAGCGTCGGCCGGTTCCATCGCGGGGCTGGGACCACCCTGTGCGGGTGTGCGCCAGCTGCAACCAGAAACCTGGAGAACTTTAACAGGGACGGCCTTCCTTCCTCAGAGCACCGGAGAGAACCACTCACTCACTCAGCTTGCAGTCTGTCACTGCTTTACCTCTGTTAATCTAATGGTTCTGTCTTGTATCTGTGGAAAGGAAGTTTTTAGGCATACATAATATATAGAACATTTAGCTGAGTTCCTGTGGCCTTTGTAGAACAGCCAGAACATGTGAGTTACTTGACTGAGTGTGAAACCTGCATTTCCACTCTGATTATTTACAGAGTGAATATTTTGATTGGTATTGACGCAAGTCCCTAATATTACATTAAATAAGGCTGTTGAGCTATTTTTCTACTATCAGAAAATATATAAAAAAGTATCATTTAAAGAATATTAGTTAGTTGAGAACCCCGTGGGGTTGGTGTGATTAGTTTCCAGCAATTCTTATTATTGAGCATTGTTTCTCTGATGTCGCACGTGTAATGACAAGGAGATATTTTTTATCTTTTTATTTTATATCCGTGCAGGTATAACTGCAGGGTCCATTGCATGCTGTATTGCAACATTTTAGTTTTTGCACTAAGCCTTTTTCAGCTGTTATAGGCTGTTGCTTACCATGGCCAAAATCCAGATATCCAGATGATCAAGTAGTCTGTCCCAAACTGAGCTGAAATTTACAACAGTAGGTCTAGATTGTGGATATCTGGTGTGCCAAAAATCATTCAGGTCACTGTGTCTGTGGTGATATAATGTCTATATTTTATCATGTAATTTGTGGTTGTATGAAAACATAGAACTATGTTATAGGAGTGTACATTTGAAATGTTGAAAATTATTTATGTGTTGAGGATAAAAAACAAAAAAAACTACATATTAATACTCTGGCATGCATGACAGTCTGAGAGATCCATGGCCTTTTACTTGTTCAGAGGATGATCTCTGAATAAACCTCACTATCTTATTTACCAAGTGGCATTTTAGTGTATCCATGTTATAAGACGTATGTATTTCATGTTCAAATTTGTTCTCTTGACACCTTGATTTAATTTTTTTTCTAAATATGTACAGTTGTCTGCTTGGTTGTATGGGTATTGATTTGCAGAACTGAAGAATATCCAAATATGTCTTCAAACCAGTTTTACATATTACACTCATGCCTCCAGGTCTACGTAGGCACAGACTCCTGGCAACACATTTTAGTTCTGTTTTAGCTCTTCACAGCTTGTGTTTCCGTTATTATACATCCGTTATTGATATTAAGTATTTTCTTTTTCTGGTTTTTGTTTGACACTATTTACTGTATGGATATTTATTATACTCCGTAGCGACTGTAAGCAAACTACTCTTTTTTTCCCCCATATTGTTTGTCTTTATTTTTTTGTCTTTAAAATTGATGCTTGAATGTGGCAATGATGAGATGGTAAACCATATTTAGTGACTGAGAGCTTTACATCTGGATATCATACAAAGCACAAGGTGATGCCTTTAACACATGCTTGTATTTTGTTGTTAAAAATGAAAAACTGGGTCTTTGTCAATTGTAAGCTGAGTGAATTCTCCGTTTGCTTTCTCCTAACGTGGAACTTTTTGGTTCTGATGAGAAAATGTGTCTGCCTTGCCTGAAAATAGATTTATCTGTCTCAATGTTGCATCACACACAAACACCCTCCTCTAAAATGCGTACATGTATATTGCACAGTACAGAATAGGAAATACATCATGTCAAAGTCCTGTAGTTTATTCCCATGCAAATTGTGCAGTCTGTTGCTTCAGATATTTGCATTGTGATGTCCAGTTTTTTCAATTAGGTTGGGTGCTATCATCAACATTTCTCACATACAGACCACAGATCAAGCAGAAATGATTGATACATTTAAAACTGTTGGAAACTAACTTGAAGATTAATGATTAAAGTTGTATCAGCTCCCATCTGTCAAAACATAATCTGAAATTGTCTCCATGTCTTAAGTGTGTGTTTGTGTGTTTAAATCTCCCTGTGTCAAACCACTTACTGTTCTTTACGTGGGAGGAATAGATCATGTGCACGTCTGTGTATTGTGAGCCTTGCTTCCACTCCTCTCCAACACTGCAGCTTTAGATAAAGTGAGGGAACATTATTTGCTTGGTACTTATCGATGATGATAAATGATTTATAATTATTTTAATAAATAATTAAACACAAGCTTCCATGTTGATATTCTGTGCCACTTGCACTGCATGGTGTCAGTACGCCAGCAAGGGAAATTTCACTTGATATGTATCCAAGCTCCAGTAAGGGTCTCTTTAAAAGTGCTGTTATTCATTTGTGTACAATATAAATACAAGGGAAAACCCTTTAAAATAATTTTGACAGTTTACACATAAAGCCACGCCCCATCCGCGTATGCTGCCGATGGATTGGTCTACGATTTCACCCCGAGTTCTGATTGGTCAATTCCCGTAGGTTTCCCTCAGAACTGCAAGACGCCGATATTGCGTTACATTGTAGCAAAATGGCGGCTGTCATTCAGAATCCACTAAAAGCGTAAGTAATTTAGACATTTAGGAAATTGTGAACAATTACTTTGTTGCCAACTTGTACATTAAAAGTGTCTGTTCGTGCATGTATTTTCCAGCCGTGTGCATATGACAGATTAGGCTGCCAAAATTCATTTGTGTGTACTTCTTGCATGGCAAAGTAGCCTCGTATAGTTCTTTTATTCAACAAGATTTTAACATTTAGTGTTAAACATGTGCGATAGGCTGCCTGACATTTGACTGCACTCGAGGAGCTTTTCCTCCGTACGGCTATGATTTCAACACAAGAGTGTCATCTTTCCTAGGCTATAAATTTATTTGAAAACTGGCGACAATGTGCCTTTGCGCTGCACCGAATAATTAAAAGACGATTTCCTTCGTGCTCGGTTGGGCATAGCAGGGGGATATCTGACATTCCGAAAGTCGTTTATAGTTGGTGTGAATTGTCGACATGTCAACTTTGGCTCCTCTGAGCGCAGACGTGGTCAGGACCTGGTAAAGCAAGGGAGGAGGCATTTTGTATTTGCATGCTTGCTGGCGAAATCGACAAAAGTGACAGCAATTTGAGTCCGCCGTTGAAAATAGCTTGTCACTCTGTGCTCAAATAGCACATGCTATAGTCGTTTGTATCCCTCAACTTCAAAGGAATGCTCCACCTTTTTCTCCATTTCCCCTTTGTTCTTCTCTCTTGCTTCACCAATTCCACTGGTTAACATATTACTATAATCTAGACACATTTAGCCTCCTGCTTCTTGTCTAATAATTTAGCATTTGTTGACACGCACATTCAGTTGGACGCGACAAAAGCCTTCAGCCTGTATTGATGTGTTATCATCATCATCACGGCTCTTTGGGACTGTGGAGGTAGAGCAGGAACTCCACTGTGCCTTTAAGTGGAGGAGTGCTGGAGATTAGCTTGGTCCAGGATCCTGGGCCCATCTGTCAGAGAGATGCTCCGACAGAGAGGAAGTGTTGGGCACAAGCAGGAGAACCATCTGCTCCTCCATAGAGGTAACGTTACCCTGGCACCTGTGTGGACTGTAAGCGCAAGAAGTGGACCACACGTCACCCACTCTGTTGCCATTGTTATTATGACATTATTACTACACCCAGGGAAGAATACAGAATCACTTTTGACACCTGATTGTCCACTTCAAACTATTTATTTCCATTGGACATTGACATTTTCTGCTAAAGATAATTTTGCATGTGTCCAGTTCGGAGACTAGTTACATATAATAATTTAATAGGAATAAATACAGAGGCCATGTATGCTGCTAATGTGGCCTTTACAAAGACAACCTCCGATCTGCAACACTCATTGTATGATGCTCTGGGTGGTGGCTAAATGCAAAATGTTTGAATCTGTATTTTTACATTGGTTGACTGCACTTTCATGCAATGCCTTGCTTCAGTTTGACAGGAAAATGCCTAACCCAATACAATCACAGCCTCCCTCTATTGTCACCTGAACAGATCATTGAAGCACTTGATGTTAAAGTGCTCAATGTAAATGTTAAATGAAAAATACTTCCTTGTTGCTCTTTCAATTGTCTCAACACATGTTTTTTTCCCTCATAAAAGCATGATTATTATTATAAAGTACATTTTCATTATTACCTTGTTGGACTATTTCTCTCTTGTGTCCCAACACGCTTCAGCGTGCGTCTACTGTCAAGCTGCAGTTCCATCTTGGAGACGCTTTAGCATTCTGATGTGGAATGTCTCCTTGCTGTAAACTGTGCTTAATGAAGTGTTTCAATGTGCTATAATTAGCCTCTGTCTCGGGTTTCTGACTTCATTTCACACGTTTGTCAGATTATAATTAGTCACACTTGACACTAATTGGATGTCGCTCCCGTGGACCAGTTTGACCTTTTTTTTGTATTAAGATGATTCACTTTAGGGAAATGAAACACTGTTTTGACTTTGTTGTAGAGATATAGGGGATGAAGCTGCAGCGTGCAGGCCTGTGCACGCTGTGTGAGGTCTGTCCCTCCTATGAGAATGGGAGGACAGTAATCTCCAGAATCTGCTGATTAAAATGGAGTCTGGAATATTTGATTAATAAAGAAGCTCATAAAGCTGCTCATTAAAATGTTAGCCTCAGCTGGAGTTGGACACATCTTCCGGCCACAGCTCTCCTGAGATTACATTGGCGATTTCCTCCCCCATTCGGCAGCTACCTGGTCATTGGTGTTGAGTAGACTTTGAGTGAGTCAGGCCTGCTGTTTATTGGCACTGCAGTGTGGAGGTGTATGGTCTGGTTTTACTCCTGCCCTCACCCAGACTGTTGTTCTGATTGGTGTAATCAGCAGTTGTTGTCAGGATGCAGTGACGCTGTAGGCCCTCCTCCCCCTCTTCCCCCTCTCTTGTTATGTGGTAGACAGCTCTAGCTTCCTGTGAAGAAACAGTGCACCTGCAGATTTGAGAAACCTCTCAAACAGAGCTGAAGGGAACTGAAGTGGTGTTTGAGGATCAGATGTTTGTTCTTCACGTCAGTTAGATCTCTGGAGTGCTGGACCATTTTAAAGTAGATACCGGAGCTTTGTCATGACTGTCACAATCACTTTGTGTCTGTGAGCTGCTCCCCTGCAAACTAAAGTTTATCGTCAGATATGAAAAATTAGCGTTGACACATGCTCACATTACGGACGCAGCCATGTGACACAACGAACCATTGACAGGAACAGGCTGATAGCGGAGGCCCCACTGGCCACAATATTTGCTTTTGTTCCTCGCCCTCATGCACACACTCACCTTCTCTATTCAACTGGAAGATGTTGAGGATGTGTAGCACATACTGCTGAGGCACCTTTTTAAGCCCTAAAAACGCATGTGAGTGTTTCTAGTTCAGTTTGATTCCACCCAATTTTGCCACCTTTAGGCAGAGCTAGACTTTAAAGGGTAACTATGGTTTAATTACAGCTAGGGTCTTATATTTGCAGTTTCAAAAGGAATTGTTGAGATCTTGGAACACATGGGAATCACAAAAGTCCAATTGTGTTAGAAATGAGCAATCGGACAGTTTGTACACAAGCCAACATATTAGGTGCTTTCCGACCTGATAGTACTTGTACTTTTTAGAGGAAAAGTACACTTCTAAGCAGTTCTAAGAACTACTCTCCCCCAAAATCTTTTTTTCCGTTTGCATTCCCACTGGCCAAGTGGCCATAGGGACTGGTAGGAGGGGTAAGGGAGTGACGCAAGCACGGCAACGGTCTTCATAGCATCGTCACTAGACCTTAGCGCCACATACAACAACAACAAATGATGCTAATACTTGTGCACTTTTCCTATATTAAATGCACGTCCATTCTCGTAGTAATTCACGTAATGTTTTGCTCAGCACAGACGGGGCTTTATTGTATTCGGAACAGACCCCGTGTGTGTGTGTGTGTGTGTGTGTGTGTGTGTGTGTGTGTGTGTGTGTGTGTGTGTGTGTGTGTGTGTGTGTGTGTGTGTGTGTGTGTGTGTGTGTGTGTGTGTGTGTGTGTGTGTGTGTGTGTGTGTGTGTGTGTGTGTGTGAGAGAGAGAGACGGCCGGCGAGCCGCAGGACACGCTTCTGGAGTTTAACTCCGAACCACTAACCACAGGTTCCCGTTAATCTTATGATGGACATGTGTTGTGATATTTAAACAAACGAACCGTCAACGGCAAAATAAAAAAGCCTCTTATTTACGAGAGCGGTCTGAGAGACCTCCAGCTTACCGCAAGGTGTCTAAGCATGGCTGGCCGAGCCAAAACCAGTGGTACCCAACCTAAGCAGACACCTATATATTTCTGCTCTACCAATGTTTTGTCTGACTTTCCTTAAATCTTTGTTGTTGTTTTTTGGTAACGGTTTGAATGTAGAGATT
Organism: Sander vitreus; assembly: GCF_031162955.1. Taxonomy (NCBI): domain Eukaryota; kingdom Metazoa; phylum Chordata; class Actinopteri; order Perciformes; family Percidae; genus Sander; species Sander vitreus. Next base: position 17,133,986 of record NC_135874.1, read on the forward strand.
GTTTTATTGTCAACAAGGATGGGAACCACTAATCTAAAACACTTTATTTGGAAGTGAAACTAAAAGTGAGTGCTTGAAATGTTGGTAATAACTCTTCATTGTACAGGAAGCTGTACACCCGTCTGTGGCAAGTACGGTAGGTCATAGTGAACCAGCTGGTCTGTAAACCGTGTTGGATGTTTACTACAGACAGTGTACGTTATACTGTTTACTAGTTTACGGTTTGCCTCTGTTTTCTCTTCCAGGTTAGGGTTGTTTTAAAACCGGTATGATTGTCAGGTTGCTTGTGTTTTTTGACTCATCTGACTCGACTTCAGCGATTTCAAAGGACAGTGGAAAAACAGAAACATGTGCCTCAACTGACAAGAGGGGAAATGTTGTGTGCTGACATAGGGGTGGTGTGTGTGTGTGTGTGTGTCAGACTGCTGTCACTGTCACCCCTTCTGTGTTGTTGGATGTGTGGGTCTCGTCACTCATTACAAGTGTCAGAAAGATCTCTCAACTAAGCCAGTGCACCTGCTGCTCGGGGCAGCGGGGCTCTGATGGAGAGCGTGTCGATGTACATTCAGCCAGCACCCACCAGAAGACTTTCACCACTTATTTGTTTCCCCTCCGACCCCTCCCTGCATGTTTCACTCTATGGTTTCACCTGAGACGGATCAGCATCCTCTCTTGGTTTGCTCACCTCGAGTAATCTCAGGAGTTTCTTGGCACTCCACGGTGTGTACACTTTGAGCATGCACTTGTAACTGACTTCAGGGAGCATTTACAGTTTGCTTACTTTACTTTTAGTAAACTGATATGTCACACTTTGTGTCCCGACAGAGCTGTGTGTTGATATCAAGGAATGGCAGTGGAGCAGACAGTTTAGTTTAACAGGAATTTACTGTTGGAAACAACAGCCCACTTATGGTATAGACCTGAGATTTATACATATTATTACACAGCTGTGTGTTATTATTTGTGAGCCAAATACCAATCTTTAAAAAAAATCCTTGAGCAAGCTAGCTACTGGTAAAGATGTCAAACGCCAGAACTTGTGTGTTCAGCTTTGTGGCCAATCTGTTTTGAGTATATCCCTGTGTGACTCCTCTTGTAAAAATTCCTGCATCTTAAAGGGTGAGAAAATGCCGGTACATCTCAAAAATTGGTGTTTTGTATCCACTAAAAAAAACTATGACATCTTCACAAGGCAGAGAATGTAGTGATGTGATTATTAACTACATTAAAGCCACTATCTCGGTATGATTGTAACACGAGGAAGGAAAAACAAAGTCGCATAGTTATTAGTCATGATCGGCTTGTTAGCTTTTAACCTCCTTTTCTCACCTCCTGTCCTTTTGAACCCTTTCTTGTTTTTATTTTTCGCTTTCAATCATCTTTATCTTTCTCACACCTTTCCACTCCTCCATGCACTCGTTCTGTACCTGGGACTGTTTACTCTTCTCAGTCACACTGACACGAAGCCTTCTCTTTCCCAGAAGCCTCACACACTGTGGCTTTGTCCGAACCGCAGAGCAGCAGGCTTTGTGCGGGACAGCATTCCTAACACGGCTGTTCATCTGCTGGACGTTGTTTCATCAAGGGGTAGGAGTAAAGACGAAGTGAGGGAGGGAGAGCAGGATCTAGAAGACGCTGACAAATCAGGCTCCCACCTCTAGTTTAGGATTCCAGGCTCGACTCGCAGCCCGTAGCTCATTAGTTCCACTTCAAAATGGCCGTCTTCCTAATGTTGTAATTGAGAACACGTGGAGGAACTTCATTATGCTAGTGTGGAGGTGTTCATACTCCAAGAACCAGTAGCTCTAATTTGCCCTGTTATCTCTGTGATAAAACGGCAGACCATGGAAATCGCATACAGAGTACCTTGCTAGGATTTCAGAGTTGCAGCATTTACCCCCATCTTTGATATAGTCAAATTAGAACCTGCCCTTGTGCTAGCCCCTCTGCTGAGATTAATTAAGTAGGCTAATTACCATACCAGGCGTGTGGCAGCGATTGAGGGCTTGAATGTGAAATATCCTCCCCCATTTCACTCTGAATATTAACATTGAAACCCGGAGGGACTGCCAAAATCTCAGTGGCGTGAAGAAAAGTAGAACTAAAGTGTGAGAGTCTTAGCGACTTGCTGATCGGAGGAGTGACTTCGTATCAGAGCCCAGATTCTATGCTGTTGTGATAATGTGACTCAGTCAACGCCGCCGTAGCTCACAGCCTATCTAGAATGAGATTAGACAAAGCACACAGAGGTAATAATATGTTTAACATCAGGAGTTGTTGTAACTGGGTTGCAATTCTCCACGATGGCAAGCTGGAAGTGGAGAGAGAAGCTCAGCTGTCAGTTTGAGACTTGCATTGAACAATGCTGATTAGAAGTTTGAGCAGATGTTAACAGCATTATTTGGGTGGAAGAGAGTTTCTAAGGGATACAAATCTTGTAGCTGCCTCTGCTCACTGATTTAATGATCTGCAGCCAGCATAGCAACAGGCCATTATCAAGGCATTCATACATAACATAAAGGCTCATCTCCATGTCAGAGATTCTGCAAATGTGATGATGTTATGGTTATTCTTCAAACCAGCTGCCACATCAGCTGTGTCAACCACATCCTCCAGTGTCACTGACCTCTGCTCATTATGTTACACCCCCCCCCCCTGCAGGTTGGGTGACCAGTTCTATAAGGACGCCATAGAGCAGTGCCGCAGCTACAATGCTCGCCTGTGTGCTGAACGCAGCGTCCGCCTACCATTCCTGGACTCACAAACCGGTGTGGCCCAGAACAACTGTTACATCTGGATGGAACGACACCACCGCAGCCCCGGTGGGTAAACACACACACATGCTTACATTTTATAATGTTTAAATGTGAGTTAAGAGTGTTTTAGGTCCATTAAGTTTGTAGAAATGTCTGTGTCTGCATTATCCAAAACTATTAACTAGGGTTGCAAATAATGTTTTTATATATATATATATATATATATGTATATGTATATGTCCAAAATTTTTATATATATATATATATATATATATATATATATATATATATATATATATATATATATATATATATATGTGTCCAAAATTTTATATATATATATATTTTTTTTTTTAATCGGTCAAGTATTTAGTTAATACAGTGTCAGAAGATCTTCAAACTTTTTTTTTGTCCAAACCCATAAAGATAGTCAGTCCAAAATTATATCAAATCTGTCAATCAAATAATAATTTAAATAACTCACTATGGCCTCAATCTATTAATTAGAAATTATTTAAATTGTGTGAATCTTAATACAGATATCTCTAACAACACACACATCATTATAATCAGTGTGACAATTTGACTCGAAGATATGAAGATCTTCATGTCTTGTAACATACCAGATCTGTTTTTCTTCTTTCATATCTGTAGAGTGTAATTCGGTGTTTCTACATTGCAAACGGAGCTCCTATAACTTTTTGTTATCAATGTGTTTCACCTGAAACTGTCTTGTTGGCATGTTTACAACTGTTATTGTACAGGGGTCGAAGCCGGGCAGATGTACACATACCCCGCCCGCTGCTGGAGAAAGAAGAGACGGCTGCACAACACCACGGATCCCCGTCTGGGCATCTATGGTCTCAAGCTCGGTAAGATCCTGCTGCCTCTTCTCCACAAACCACCTGCCTGTCGCTTTCTGCTCCTCTCAGTTTCTCTTCCCGCTCAGTCGTCTCTACCCATCCATCTCCCACCCACCTCCACCACCTACTTCAGCTCATGTGATTACTGGTGATGATCTGGAATAATCTGTCTAAAAGCATATCACTCTGTCTCAGCGCACTAAGCAGAAAAGGCAGCCAGTCATTTTTCAGAGGATGAAATGTGGCTGTGTTCACCCCGGCTCGTAAACTTGTTTTGTGAGAAGTAGAACATGTAATTAGATTTACCGAGAGCGAGACAGAGTTCGGCCACTGCAAACACTATTTAATAAATGTTATGGAATGAAGTTTGGCCTTCTCTGGCTGCCACTTAAAACCGCTCACTCAACACATTTACCCTCTCCTCTATATTCTCCCTCTATCTTATTTTCTCCTTACCACCTCCCTGATTGGTTTTGTCTCTTTTACTCTGACATCTCTTTCATCTCTTCATCTCTCCCCGTAGTCTGCTATGCAGTCTGTGTGTGTTTGTGTAGCCAGTGAAGTAACTGGTCCATTCTGTGCTTGCATACCCACTGGGATGTTACACTATCCATAGGAATGAACAGGCAAAGGAGAAAATCTCACACAAAAACATTGTTACATCTTTCACTTTCTAGTAGTTTCTATAAAAGACTGAGAAATCCATGATCATAATGCTTTAGTTCAAATGTAATTTTGCATTGCATGGTGGAAAGACAAATGTTTGGGAAGTTGTGAAAGTAAGAAAGAGGGACTGGGCCTGGACAGAGAAAGCAAGATGGAGAGATAGCATATGAACCAAGCCTTTGTTTCCCAAACACATCCCACTGTAGCCTATTGTTTTCCACTGAGCTTGCGCTGGCTAAGACCCCACTACCACCACCCTGCTGTCCCTTCCCTTCTCCAGCAACAGTGGATTGTATGTGCTGTCTGCCATTGCCCAGCGGAGGGGAAACATACCCTGATTTAACCTGGCGTCTCCTATACGGAGCACGTCGTGCAGCTGGCCAGAGGTGGCCAGCACAGGGCAGCAGCCAGAGTTGGTCTCACTGCCTCGGCAGGCTGTCTAACTGATGGTGTGCAAGAGACAGGGGCTGCATTCAGAATCAGCTCCCTGCTGCAGGCTGCTGCCGGCTCTATTTTTAGCCCCCCCAGCTCCCATGTGTTGGGGGGGGGGGGGGTCTGTCTCGTCGCAGAGAGTTGAAAGTCAACGTGTGCAGACACAGACACAATGGTGAGGGGCTGCCGCCGCATGGTGGAGGGGCCCATTTTAGAGGAGGGTGTTGCATCTCCTTCTCACAAACTACCCTCCTATATCTGCCTCTTACGTATGCAGTCTTCTGTCGCTTTAGCACTTCATGTTCAATATTCTGCAAAAGTATTTCTAGTGGGCACAGTGGTAAGATGAAGGGCTGATGGAAAGCTGGAGTCAGGGGGCTTTAAAGTGTGTCCTCTTTTCAAACACCCACTAAGCAACTGGATGATCATGAAGCTGTCTGTGGAGAAGAGATTGTGTAAATAAGATCTGCAGATCCGACTGACTGTCAAAGCTTTTGTTTGCTCTGCTTTGTCTGCTCAACGTGTTTGCCTCCTACACTGTTTGTTTGGATCCTCCGCTGTACTGTAGGAGGAGATATCTGCATGATGTGTTCAAGTTAAAGCGATAAGCCACTTAACTACATTGTACCTCCGAGATTCCTGTGGACAAAGCCAGCCTAATGTCTGCATAGTGCAGCATCAATGAGAGCTCATCAATGACAATACATTGCCTTTCAGAATGAAAATATACATTTATTGCAGTAATATGGTTCTGTGAAAATAGTTGTGATGACACATTCTGTTGCAAAACAAAAGCTGACCGTCGCTATAATAAAAAACAAAGGCTCCAGCAATTTGCCTCATGCTTTTATTAGGTGTGAGTGGAAGAGAAGTGACATAATGGAAATGAATGCTGATAGAAAGCTGCTCACACTGGTCAGAGACTAGCTCTTATGCTTCTTGCCACAATTACAGTTCTGGATGGTGATGAAGGGGCACGTGAACGGCACGGAGGACTGTCCCATATGGCAGCTTTTGGATCATTAGCAATATACATACTCCATTGCTCCATTGTAAACCTGTGGATTTTTGTGAACAATAGATTAGAATAGTTTGCATTAGGGCTGGGCGATATGGAGAAAATCAAATATCACGATATTTTTGACCAAATACCTCGATATCGATACCGCAACGCTATTGTAGTGTTGACTATTGGTGCTTTCACAAAATATTTACACAATGAGATTTTTGATAAATAATCATCAGTAATGTGGATATAATGACTAAGTGGGTAAAGGCAAATAATAGAACAGTTGCAACAGTCTGGTAAGTTCAGAAAATGCCATAACTTTACTACCAGGATAAGGCAACACTTTATGCCATATTATGATATCCAAAATCTAAGACGATATCTCGTCTCATATCATGATATCGATAGAATATCGATATATTGCCCAGCTTTTAGTTTGCATACCCTTGAAAAACACAGTATTTTGATGATTCATCACATGTTGCCTGTTTTTGTCTATGTGCAGACAGTGTGAAGGACACCTTGCCCACCCAGAGCACCACTCTGGAGGCTCTGCTACGAGGAGAGGGTCTAGACAAGAGGAACAACTCTAAGAACGATGAGGAGAGCCTGCTGGAGATCCAGGTAAGTCACTGGATTGAGGAGCCTGGCACTGAGAGTGAAGTGTTGCACCCCAAACTGTTGTCAAGGCAACTTGCCACTTTTTCCAGCTGACCTGCAGGGCTCGTTTGAGGCATTTTGGCCAAGGAGACGGCTTCAACTTTGAATTCCCATTTGATGATTATATGGTTATGGTAATTAGAATTAAAAAATGCCCGCATATGGGGCGGCCTCCAGCTCACCCGGTAAGAGCGTTCGCCCCATGTTGGGTCCTGCAGCGGCGCGGGTTCGAATTCGACCCGCTGCCCTTTGCTGCGTGTCATCCCCTATCTCTCTCTCTCCCTTTCATGCCTATCCACTGTCTCTATGTAATAAAGGAAAAAGCCCCAAAAAATAATCTTTTTAAAAAAAAAAAAAACAATGTGAACCTTCAGTTCATATACAGTAGCTTTGTTTGTCTACAACATTGCTGATCTCTGTTGTCTCTTGTTGAAAGTCAAAAGTGGTCATATCTCAACATCACGGGAAAGAAGAAGAGAGGGCTCGCCGTGAAATCGTCTTTTTTTTAAAAAAATTATAAAATCATGCTCCTTGTACTAAACAAATTACTGCAAAAAAGAAATAGTCTCCTGTCATTTTAAGTACCTGTATGATCTGTGAGCAACGTGTCAAAAACACCCAGGTTATGTTGAGAACTGAAACATGGATTTTTCTTTCCTCTCTGTTACTGCTTAGTGTTTTATTTGGGGGGGTTTTCAGCAAGCTGGTGCTTTAATCGGAGCTGAGTATTGAAAGGGTCTGTCCTTTCTCTTTCTTTCTGTCTCAGAGAGTTCTGGAGGCAGACGCAGCAGAAGATGCTTTCAATGATGATGACGACTATGAGGTGGACACTCCCAAGAGGAGACATCGGGGCAAAGGAAGAGTAAGTGCCAACATTACACAGTCTGGTACTCCAGTTGCACAATAGTCTGGGCTCCACTAGAGGTTAAAGAAGAATTTCATTATTAGGAAGTTTCTTGAACAGCTTTGTTTCTTTATAAAACATACAGTAAACATTAACTTGAATGTTGTGTCAGAAGTTGCTCTATTATATTCTACACCTTAATCACATCAAATCGCATTCAACTCAGTGTGAGTTGCTTTGCATAGGTAGTGGCTATGTTATACACACCTGTGGTGCTGCAGTTGTGCATGTTTGAAAACTCTGGGCATACATGTTATTGCAGATAGTAACCGTATCTGGATGTTTTTCCTCAGGGTCGGGGTTCAGGCCGCAGGAAGGCAGATATGGATGACGACAAGCCATATGTCTGTGACAGTAAGTAGAGATGAATTCTGAAACATGAGGTTTGTTCTAGTGTCCTGTCCTTTTTAATTGGTGAATTTGCAATGCTGAGTTTACAATAGGATAGTTTTTGTATAATCTGCTGATTTCTCAGGCATGTTCTGAGGCTTTTTTATTATAAGAGTCTTCGTTTGATATTTACTCTATATAAACTAAATCTACTCTTACTTTTGTAAGATCTTTGTATTAAGTCCCCTCTCCACAAATTCAGTTCCTTTTACTGGATCTAACCAGAAGTTTTCTTGTCCATATTCTAAAAATTAGTAAAAAAAAAAAGCCAAGATCTGTTACGCTCATTTTTGCTCGAGGACCTGTTATAAAAGAGGCCAATAGTCTGACTTGCCCCCCTTCTAACCTTAGCTTTATACTGTATATATAAAGAATATCAACAGATCAAAAGGTTATTCCCAAAATACTGTCAGGGCCTCTGTTGTCAGAAAGTCAACCCACTGTGGAACCACAGGATGAAGCAAGGTGAACTAGTGTCAAGTATTCCTGTACATGCAAGTTGTATGTGGAAACTCCAGGTAGAGGGTATTGGATGTTGTGACTCCTCTTGAAAGACACAAAACTAATGCTGTTCTTTGCTTTGTGTCTTTTCTGTTTTAGACAGATACAAACAAAAGCAGAACTCAAAATCTTCGGCCTCAGGTACCTTGATTTGGTGACTCTTTTGAGCATTTTCAGCAAATTTGTTTTGATAGATTGTTGAGTGGTAGTGTCACACGTGCTGTGCTTATTGATTTAGCCCCTATAGTATCTTACTTTTCTCAAGCTGAAAAGTGCCCTTGGGGTGGTGAAACCGAGACATGGTTATTATGTTATCTGTGCTTTGTGTGACTGACTATTGTAATCAGATCAGAAGTGCTTACTTTTCCCCCTTTTTGGAGTCTGAAGTAGAATAGTTACCTCCATTAAACACCAGGAGCCCTGTTCTGCACTTCGTTTTACTTGCATATTCAAAAACTGCATGTAGATATTTTTTAGTTATGTTGCTTTATAACTCAAAGGCATTACAAGCTCACCAGACACTTTGTTGTTTGACTCTTTGCTTTGTGAAGGATTACAATCAAAGCATATTCAGGCCTTGATCCTACACACAAAACCTGCATTTAGAAATGCTGTGTTGCCTAAATTATTTTTAGATACGGAAATGCAACCAGTTATAGTAGTAGGACTGATCATCTGCCCTCTGTTGCAGTCTGTGCGAAGCGCTACAGGAACCGTACGGGACTAAGCTACCACTACACCCATTCCCACCTGGCAGAGGAGGGCAGAGCCGGAGAGAGAAGCTCAGTGGCGTCTAAATCCCCCTCTGCGCAACAGACTGACAGACACAAACGTAAGGAGTGTAATATATTTACTGTTTGGTTTCATCAGACAAACTATCTCTCACCATTATATACTGTATACCGTATATGTCTGTCCTATTAGATTGCTCCACTCCAATGCTGTATTTGCATTGAAATAATGTCATATACAAAAAGTTGGCACTGAATGCTTTGTCATATTTTAGGTCAGGTTTTTTGTTTTTTTTTAAATGACAATGTTCTATTTTAAAGATGTTTTTGGGGCATCTTGCCTTTTTAATAGATAGGTCGTAGTAGAGATACAAAGAAAAAGCATTTGTACAAACTTGGGACAAGTATTAAAAATCAAAGTGATCCACCTGGGGCCAATCCAAGAAAAAAGCCCAACACCAAAAAATATTTCCTCATAATTAAGAAATCAACAAGCACAAAGTCAAAATAGAAAACCGCTTACATTCAAATTAGAGAAATAATCTACAAAACACTGCATCTACACAACTAATGCTTATTCTTGTACCAGAATACAAGTATTGTATTGAAAAAGTGTGACATGCTCAGCTGTACTCTAGGGAAAATCTACTGTCCCTAAAACTTTTTTTAAATTTCCCTGTAGGTCCAAAGGGTCCAGGTGGGACCAATATTTCCAACAACTACTGTAATAAATGCCAGGGCTCGATCAAGAAAACGGGTAAATCTGGATCTCCCTACTCAACCTGCCAATGCAAAAGTGAGTACACCAAAGTATAATATACATACAATACATAACTTTTCCATCCAAACTAATACAAAGTGTGTGGATGGGTAGTAATGTATGGTGGGAAGAAATGGATGCTCTTGCCTCATGATGGTGCTCTCGCTTGTTATCCATCACCTGTGCACCGACTCTGTTCCTCTGCTGTCCCGTGTGCCAGCTGACCGTGGAGAAGAGAAGGAAGATGGGACTTTTACTGGAGCAGAGGAGCTGTTCGGCACCACCTCGGAGAGCGACACCTCCACCTTTCATGGCTTTGAAGACGACGATCTGGAAGAGCTCGCCACAAACGGCAATGGAATATCCAACCGACACAGATAAAAAGAACCTTTTAGATTCAAAGAAACATTTTTTTTATATGGATTAACCTCTGGCAAAAATCTGCTGCTTCTTTTTCAATGTTTTTTTTTGTTTGCAGAAAGCACAAAGTGATAATTTCAGGACAGAAATGCAAGTGGTATTTTATCTACTGAACATTGTTGAATAATTTATGAACACCTTTTTATATATAAATATATATATATATTAACTTTCAAGGCTATGAAGTACAGTGTTTCTTGAGAAGTGACTCGGTCTCCATGCAAAACAGAAGATGGAGTGGTTTTTTTCCCCGTCACTGGAGCAGGAGGAGCATAAACGTTATGAACAAAAAACACTGGAGAAATTTGAACAATTGAAAATGTTAAAGGCATAAATGATACAGTACGTTTGGAAGATGATTGAATGTCATTGCAGACCCATTCTTAAACTACTGGGTGTTTTTGAATCAGTAGTCGGGTGCGACTCTCTGCTTCTGCTCCAACTCTGGATTAAACTTGTATGAAAATGAAGGAACCAATGAAAGAACTGCCACAGGCCACTGGAAATGTTTGAAAATGAAGAAGCCTTTAAATATAGTCTTTACAGATAAAGAGGACTAAATAAATGAAAGGTAAGCAACAGGTTTTTTTTCTCCTTTAGAAATATAAGAAATTCTGCAGATGCTTGATTAGCGTAAATTTGATTGTCTAAATACATTGTTGTGTATGTATTGGACAGTCAGACAGATTCACTAGGGAGGGCAATTTCTGTCTCTCCGTTGGTTAGTCCACCACTTTGGTCCAGACTAAATTATCTCAACAAATATTGCATGGGTTGCTGTAAAATGATGATGGTGATACCCTGACATTTTCCCCTTTTGTGCCACCAGCAGGTCACCATTTCAATTTGTCCAGTATTTGGTTTATGATCAAATACCTGCCAAACTAATAACATTCTAATCAGCTTCAGCTGTACTTTGTGTTTAGTGCTAATTGACATACTAACACGGTAAACTAAGATGAACATGCTAAACCTTATACCGTTGTAGGAGCACTCAGCACATTGTCATGTGGCCCACAGGTGGGGGTGACCAGTGAAGAAGAGGATTTTACTCTGGAAAAACTAATGAGCCTTCATGTCCCTTCTGATTTGAGCCTAAAATAACTGACTGAAACGGATCAACAGACATCCACCACTTTAACAGGCCATGTGGCTTAATTGAAGCAACTGCTCCCTTGATGATATGTATCGATCCCTTCTGAACATTTGATATGTGAGTAGATCCAGCTTAATTTCATCCTTTCTGCACTGTGCTGGAGCTCCGCTGAGCTACGGGAACACTAAAGGCCAGGCCTTTGGACTGTTTGTGCCCCTCGGCCCAGCCTGCCCACTCCTGCTCTGTGACTGTTTTGTCTGCCGTGTGATCCGATGTGACACTAAGACGTCATAATCCTCATCACTGTGCCAGCCTGCCGCTCTGCACTGGAAACCAGCTCTGACAGCCATGACCCCTCCAACCTGATTGGACCAGTGACCCCTGACCCCAGCCATAGACATGGTGCTCAAATCCACCACTATACATGCAGACCTCTGGACTACTGTATTAATACCGTGACATGGACGCAAAGGTTTTATCTTTCTGCCTCTGCCCCTCTGTCTGTTTTTGCTCTCTATTTCCTGAGCCTCTCTGATCTCATTCTAAATTTGAATGCGTTGCAGTAATTTAGCTAATTTTATTTTCATCTTTTCTCTGTTGTATAATATTTCTATGTTTTGAACTCTTTCAATTTTGATTAGTATGACTTCTTGGGTTTGTTCAGACTGTATTAATACCTCTGTTCTGATCAGGTGCACAATAGCCACAACTACTCAGGCATCTTTCATTTCCTTTGCTGTTGATTGTTCAGCCCTGGTTCATGTGATTGTATTCAGTTGGCAAGGAGGGACAATAACGCCACAAAAGGATACCATTATAATCAACTCCCAAGAGGGATTTGGGTAGTTACAGTCTCATTGTATAGGAAAACATTGCTATGATAAACTTCGACTTTGTCGGCTTTCCGTTTCAAATCTACAGTCTCAGCAGATTGTGACAGCAATGGGAATCATCTCTGATGCATTTGAAAACAATATTGTTGCTAAAGAGACATAACTCTACTCAGATCCACATGCTTAGGGAGAAGTGAAAACTGTATATCCAAGTTATGTGACATTTCTCTTGAGTGCTTTAGAGGGCCTAATTGCTTTATGACATTTAGAAGGTGCTTGCAGTACTGTATCAAAAAGCATTTTAGGGCGATAGGTTGCACATACTGTGTAAGAGGTCTGGGTCCTTCCATGTGATTATAAAGTATTGCTGCAATGTATTATTAGCTGCTCCGTTTTTGAAGCTAACCATTAATCCTGTGTCTGGTATGCCTTGCGTAAATGCTTGTGCATTCAAACCATCTTTCTTCACTTCCCTCAGGGACCCTCCACACAACAGTTTCTCCATTGGAGAAAGAATGGATCTGAGACTTCTCAATTATCTTGTCTTCTTCTCTTGTATCAGTTATTTGGTGTTTCCACAGTTAAATGGGTCATTGTGTCTTTTATCTTCCAAAATCATGCCAGTAAGTGAAAGCATGTGTTCCTCAATCATAACCTGCTTAATGTTACCTACCGTATATGAACAGGCCTAGTGTGGTGCAGTTCTGAACAAAAGGAGACGCTCCTAAATGCAAAAGTCAGTGATGTCTGCTTCGACTTACCGTATGTGTCACCAATCATTGAATAGCCTGTATACCTCGTCAAAGTCACAGCAATAGGCCCTGGTATTCTCTTGTCAAAGCCTGCCGGGGGTGGAGAGGGAGGATAAGGGTGGGAATGGAGCCAGGAGGAGATGAAATGGACATGACTGGGCATTTGTTTCATCTTCAGCTGTAAATACAAAATCGAAATGGAGAGAATGAAGAAGTCTTTGTTTGTTAAACAGTTTTTATTGTTCTGAAAAAATAAAGAAAAAGAATGAATGGTAATGCTCTGTGGGTTTTTTTCTGAGAAAGACCAGGGGTCATTTTGAAAATGCAGCTGATAAGCAGAAGAATCCTAGACTGGATCAATATGTTGGAGTGACCCTCACAGTGAGCAGACGAAAAGAATAATAAAAAAAAAAACTTCAGTTTGCGAGGGCAGAGGTTTGAACAAGACGACTAAAAGAGGCTCCAGCACAAGGAGCTCTTATTGATTGGTAGGTGCTGCTTGTCAGTAGAAGTACTATGAGCAATACAGTCTGCCTGCAGAGATGGATATTTACTATTAACAGTAAATGGGATCTGAATATAAACTGCAGGTCTAAAGTAGAAAGGTTTGGAGTCTTAAAAATGATTTAAGGGAAGAACTGTTAATGGGAGCAGGTTTCTTATGGGATCCTATTAAATATGTCAAATTACTTCATCACAGTGGCAGTAAAATAGCATTTAAACAAGAGCAAGAGATTGCAATAGCAAGCTAGATTGGACAATTCTTGGAATAGAGAAAAGCATAAAGGTCAGTGCAACAACTTCCGAATAAGACAAGCTGTGAAGGAGAAATTAATCATAAAATATGTTAGCAAGCAAGGCACAATTTTGGGCCAAAATATGTAAGTATGTCATAAAATCTCATAAAAAAAAAGCCATAGTATAGTATGTCATAAAAAGTCAAAGTATAGTGTCAGAAAATGTAATAAAACATCATAGTATAGTATGTCGTAAAAAGTCATTAAAAAACCATAGTATAGTATTTCATAAAGTGATAAAAAGTCATAGTATAGTATCTCAAAAAGTCATAAAACTCATAGTATAGTATGTTGTAAACAGTAATATTAAAGCCATAGTATAATATGTCATAAAAAGACATAAAATGTGATAGTATACTATGTCAAAAACTCATAAAAGTTATAGCATTTCATAAAAATATTATAGTATGTTATAAAAACTCATAACAAATCCATAGTATGTCACAAAAAGTCAGTATTTTAAAAAGTCATAGAAAGTCATAGTATGGTGTCAGAAAAAATCCATACTATAGTATGTCAGAAAAAGTCACAGTATAGTATTTCAAAAAGCCATAAAAAGTCATAAAAATGTAATAGTTTAGCTAATAGTTTAGTTTGTAAGAGCATGCGCCCCATGTACGCTGAGTCCTTTGCAGCGGCGCAGATTCGAAGCTGACCTGCTGCCCTTTGCTTTGTCATCCCCCATCTCTCTCCCCCTTTCCTGTCTATCCACTGTCACTATCTAATATATAAGAGTATGTCGAGAAAACTGAAAAAAAAGTTATAGTATAGTATGTCGAAAACAGTGGAAAAAGTCTTAGTATAGTATGTCAAAAAAAAGTGGAAAAAGTCATAGTATAGTATGTCGAAAACAGTGATAGTATAGCATGTCAAAAATTCCATAGTATAGTATGTCGAAAAAGTCATAATAAAGTATGTCGGAAAAAGTGATGAAAAAGTCATATTATAGTATGTTGAAAAAAATGGATAAAAAGTCATAGTATGTCAAAAAAAAGTCATAATAGAGTATGTTGGAAAAAGTGAGAAAAACGTCATAGTATAGTATGTCAAAAAAAGTAATAATAGAGTATGTCGGAAAAAGTTATAAAAAAGTAATTTTATAGCATGTCGAAAAAAGTGATAAAAAAATTCATAGTATAGTATGTCAAAAAATGTCATAATATGGTATGTTGAAAAAAGTGATAATATGGTATGTCGAAAAAATTGGAAAAAGTCATAATAGAGTATGTCGGGAAAACTGAAAAAAGTCATAGTATAGTACATCGAAAAAAGTCAAAAAGTTGAAAAAAAGTCATAGTATAGTATGTCAAAAAATTTGAAAAAAAGTCGAAAAGAAGTCATAGTGTAGGTTGAAAAAAGTCGAAAAACAAGTCATAGTATAGTATATAGAAAAATTTGAAAAAAGTCGTACAGTATGTCGAAAAAAAAGTCATAGTATAGTACATCGAAAAAAAGTTGAAAAAAAGTCATAGTATAGTATGTCAAAAAATTTGAAAAAAAGTCAAAAAGAAGTCATAGTGTAGGTTGAAAAAAGTCGAAAAACAAGTCATAGTATATAGAAAAATTTGAAAAAAGTCATAGTACAATATGTCGAAAAAAAAGTCATAGTATAGTATGTCATAGTCATATTATACTGTAGTATACTAAGTCGGAAAAAAAAAAAAGTCATAGTATGTCGAAAAAAGTGATTAAAAAAAGTCATATTATAGTATGTCAAAAAAAGTCATAAAGAGTATGTTGGAAAAAGATATAAAAAAGTTGTTGGAGCCACTAGAACGACTTTGTTTTGCTTTGTTTATATACCATGTTGGTTATGCTAATTAATCAGCAGTGTTATGTTTGAGCACTGGGTGGAGCATTGCCTTTGGGAAGGCATATAGGTAATTAACAGCCAGGGATACACAGGTGTGTGGCTAGGGGGAAAAGCAGACAGCTTTTCACTGTGTCAGGTTTGCGTGCCATTGTTAGATTAGTGTGCAAAAGAAAATAAATGGGTCACAACACCGAAATGCAGACAGATTGTGGACATTGATTACTGGCACGCAGAACACTCGTCCAAACAAGTTCTTCCCTGGTCCCACCTCATTGGCCTAATGTAGGAGTTGGTAAAAGACTCTACAAAAGTAATAGAATAGTATGTCGAAAAAAGTGATTAAAAGTTATGGTATAGAATGTCGAAAAAGGTCATAGTGTAGTATGTCAAAATAAGTGATAAAAAAGTCATAGTATAGTATTTCGAAAAAAAGTGGAAAAAGTCATAGTATAGTAAGTTAAAAATAGTCATAGTGGAGTATGTCGAAAAAAGAGTATGTTGGAAAAATATATAAAAAAGTAATAGAATAGTATGTTGAAAAAAGTGATAAAAAAGACAGTATAGTATGTCGAAAAAAGTCACAATAGAGTACGTCAATAAAAGTATGTAGTATGTCGAAAAAAGTGGAAAAAGTCATAGTATAGTATGTCGAAATAAGTGATGAAAATGTCATAGTATAGTATGTCGAAATAAGTGATAAAAATGTCATAGTATAGTATGTTGAAATAAGTGATAAAAATGTCATAGTATAGTATGTTGAAAAAAGTAAAAAAGAAAAGGCATAGTATAGTATGTCAAAGAATTTGAAAAAAAATCATAGTATAGTATGTCGAAAAATTTGAAAAAAAGTCACGTATAGTATGTGAAAAAGTCGGAAAAAAAGTCATAGTACAGTGAGTCGAAAAAAGTAATAAAAAAGTCATAGTATAGTAAGTCGAAAAAAGTTGAAAAAAAGTCATAGTATAGTATGTCGAAAAAAGTGGAAAAAGTCATAGTATAGTATATTGAAAATAGATATAGTAGAGTATGCCGAAAATGGTCAGAGTATATTATGTGGGAAAAAGTCGAAAAGAAGTCATAGCATAGTATGTTGAAAAAGTCGAAAAATAGTCATAGTAGAATATGTCGAAAAAAGTCAGTATAGTATGTCGAAAAAAGTGGAAAAAGTCATAGTATAGTATATTGAAAATAGTCATAGTAGAGTATGCCAAAAAAAGTCAGTATAGTATGTCGAAAAAAGTGATAAAAAAGATATAGTATAGTATGTTGGAAAAAGTGATAAAAAAGTCATAGTATAGTATGTCGAAAAAAATTCACAATAGAGTGCGTCAAAAAAAGTATGTAGTATGTCGAAATAAGTGATAAAAAAAGTCATAGTATAGTATGTTGAAAAAAGTGGAAAATGTCATAGTATAGTATGTTGAAAAAAGTAAAAAAGAAAAGGCATAGTATGTCAAAACATTTGAAAAAAGTCCTAATATAGTATGTCGAAAAAAGGTAACATAGTATGTAGGACTTTTTTATGTCAAAAAATTTGAAAAAAAAGTCATAGTATAGTAACGTGTTTATATTAATAATAGTGTAGTGTAGTGTGTGTGTGTGTGTGTGTGTGTGTGTGTGTGTGTGTGTGTGTGTGTGTGTGTGTTTTCAGGCGATAGAGAGGGGTTTGGTGTTTGAGGTGTCGTACTCTGCAGCCATCAAAGACTCCACCAGGAGGCGCTACACCATCGCCAACGCTGTGTGTCTGATGGATACATGTAAAGGGAAGGTAGGCTACGTCCTCTTCTGTCCCAATCATAGACTGTATATATTAATACAGTCTATGGTCCCAACACACTTCCTGTACCTGTGACAGGATGTCCCGATTGGCTCTGTCTTGACTCACCTCTTTGTGTTTCAGAGTGTGATCCTGTCCAGTGCTGAAGAAGGTTGGTGATGATATATGCAGCATGTTCAGTCATAAATAATAATTAAATAACCTGTCGATCTGTTGTTCTACATGCAGGTAAATACTATTAATGTGAATAAAGCTGGACAATAGAAAGTGATTTTGTTTCTGAAACATATTTGATTCTGTGGTGTTTGTTGTTGTCAGAAACCAGGAAGACGGCGAGTGGGATCATCTACCGTGAAGAGCTGCAGCGATTCGCCGCCTGCAGACTGTAAGCCTCGCCTCCATCACTTGAGACAGAACAGCAGCTGGTTAAGGAGTGATCGATGTTCCAGTTGTGCTTCTGTGTTTAAAAAAATCCATCCATGCTGTTTTGAGTGAGATACGGTTTCTGAATGTGTCCTGCCTTCAGTCTCCGGGTGAGCTGTTCAAAATCGGCACGGCTTGTGACGTCACAAACCGCAACCGTTAGCTCGTAGCGTTGGTCCATGCATGCTAATGCTAATGCTAACGCTAGCATGCTACCTCGTTCTCAATAGCAAAGCACTGCTACAACACACACAAGTTCACCATAATCTACAAAAGAACTACTTACATGTGCTACATTAGTGCTTACATTAGCTGGGAGACTCATTTAGAAGTCTCCCAGCTAATCCTGCCTTGTAACTGACCGAAGTTGGAGAAACAGCCTTTCTTTTACTGTCTATGGAGCTAGCTAGCTGACATGATCTACATCTGAGCTACCGCGCATGTGCGAGTGCAATCAAAGATAGTACAGAAGAAGAAGAAGAAGAAAAGAGGTCTTACTCTGTAGCTAAAACAGAGACCAGCTGAAAAGAGGATCTGCAGCAGTGAGAGAGAGCGGTGCAGTACAACAAAAATATGGTGTTTTTTGAAAATGAAACCATGTAAACCTATTCTGGTACAACCTTAAAATACAATTATGAACCTGAAAATGAGCATAATATGGGCGCTTTAAACTGTAAATGTAGTCCCTTTTAGACAAAAAACAAACGATCTGAACGTACTTTTGATTTTTAAGAAACAACATTTTTTCAACAATCTAATGATTCATTATGCAATGTTCTCAACACAAATAAATACACTGAGTGTCTAGAGGAGGCAACATTAAAAACAGTGGAAAAGCCCTTTAATGTTTGCATTGATTAGCTGATATAAAACCGTTGGTGTGTTAAAGGACGTGTGGTCATCTGAGAACTGGATTGATCAGCAGGAGTATTAAAACAACCTGAAATTAAAGGACCTGATTGGTCATTTCAGCGGTAAGGTCATGATGACGCCATCCTGCAGGAGAGGACTGTGATTGGCCGGCTGCTCAGAGGCCCAGGATGTGGTTGATGTTACCCAGAAGACAAATGAAAACATCTGTGAAACACGTTTTCTTACCATGAATACTTGAAATGATAAAGTAAAAAAATATAAACCACCTTGGTGTTTTCAGCTATTTTTTCAACATAGTATACTATGACTTCTTTTCAAAATTTTCGACATACTATACTATGACTTTTCTTTACAATTTTTTTCCGATATACTATACTATGACCTTTTTTCAAAATTTGACATACTATACTATGACTTTTAAAAAAAAAAAATTTCAATACACTATACTATGACTTTTCTTCAAAATTTGACATACTATGACTTTTATGACTTTTTACAACAAGCTATAATATGACTTTATGAATTTTTTCAACATGCTTTACTATCACTTTTTTCCGACATACTATAATATGACTTTTTTTGCCATACTATATTATGACTTTTCAAAATTTGACAACTATACTATGACTTTTTTCAACATACTATACTATGAATTTTTTCCGACATGCTATACTATGACTTTTTTCGACATACTATATTATGACTTTTTAACATACTATGACTTTTTTTCCCCCAACATACTATACTATGACTTATTTTCAAAATGTTTGACATACTATACTATGACTTCTTTCCCAACATTTTTAACATACTATGACTTTTTTTGACATACAATATTATAACTTTTTTTTCAAAATTCGACATACTATGACTTTTATTTTCGACATACTATACTACGACTTTTAAATTAAAAAAAACTTCTAAATACTATACTATGACTTTTTTTTTAAAAAAGTCAACATACTATGCTATGACTTTGACTTTGACTGATCAGCAGGAGTATTAAAACAATCTGAAATTAAAGGACCTGATTGGTCATTTCAGCGGTAAGGTCATGATTTCCGATATACTATACTATGACCTTTTTTCAAAATTTGACATACTATGACTTTTATGACTTTTTACAACAAGCTATAATATGGCTTTATGAATTTTGTCAACATGCTTTACTATCACTTTTTTCAACATACTATACTATGACTTTTTTCCGACATGCTATACTGACTTTTTTTGACACTATACTATGACTTTTTTCGACATACTATATTATGACTTTTCAAAATTTGACCACTATACTATGACTTTTCTTCAAAATTTGACATACTATGACTTTTATGACTTTTTACAACAAACTATAATATGACTTTATGAATTTTTTCAACATGCTTTACTATCACTTTTTTCCGACATACTATAATATGACTTTTTTCGCCATACTATATTATGACTTTTCAAAATTTGACAACTATACTATGACTTTTTTCAACATACTATACTATGACTTTTTTCCGACATGCTATACTGACTTTTTTTGACACTATACTATGACTTTTTTCGACATACTATATTATGATTTTTTAACATACTATGACTTTTTTTTTACGACATACTATACTATGACTTCTTTTCAAAATGTTTGACATACTATACTATGATTTTTTTTTCAAAATTTGACATACTATGACTTTTATTTTCGACATACTATACTACGACTTTTAAATAAAAAAAACTTGGAAATACTATGCTATGACTTTGACTTTGACTGATCAGCAGGAGTATTAAAACAATCTGAAATTAAAGGACCTGATTGGTCATTTCAGCGGTAAGGTCATGATGACGCCATCCTGCAGGAGAGGACTGGGATTGGCCAGCTGCTCAGAGGCCCAGGATGTGGTTGATGTGACCCAGAAGACAAATGAAAACATCTGTGGAACACGTTTTCTTACCATGAATACTTGAAATGATAAAGTAAAAAAATATAAACCACCTTGGTGTTTTCAACTATTTTTTCAATATAGTATACTATGACTTTTTTTCAAAATGTTTGACATACTATGACTTTTTTTTTTACAATTTTTTTCCGATATACTATACTATGACCTTTTTTCAAAATTTGACATACTATGACTTTTTTTTTTACAATTTTTTTCCGATATACTATACTATGACTTTTCTTCAAAATTTGACATAATATGACTTTATGATTTTTTTTTTGGAAAAAGTTAAAAAACTCAAAAAAAGTCATAATTTGTCAAAAACTTTCATAGAGTATTTCTGAAAAAGTGATAAAAAAAAAAGTCATAGTATGTCAAAAAAAGTGATTAAATAGTATAGTATGCCGAAAAAAATCATAGTATAGAATGTTGAAATAAGTGATAAAAAAGTCATAGTATGTCGACAAAAGTGGAAAATGTCATAGTATAGTATGTTGAAAATAGTCATAGTATATGTAAAAAAAAGTCAGTATAGTAATGTCAAAAACGTTCATAGAGTATTTCAAAAAAGTGATAAAAAAGTCATAGTAGAGTATGTCGAAAAAAGTCATAGAATATAAGTCATAGTAGAATATGTTGAAATAAGTTATAAAAAAAGTCATAGAACAGTATTTCGAAAAAAGTTTTTGATAAAAACTAATATTAGTATGTCCGAAAAAGTCATAGAGTATGTCGGATAAAAGTGATTAAAAAAAAAAAAGTCAATAGTATAGTATGTCGAGAAAAGTGATAAAAATCATAATGAGTATGTCAAAGAAAGTGATAAAAGGTCATATTATAGTATGTTGAAAGAATTCATAGTACAGTATGTCGAAAAAAAATGATGAAAAGTAATAGTATAGCATGTAAGAAAAAAGTAATAAAAGTCATAGTATAGTATGTTGAAAAAAGTGATAAAGTCATACTCTATTATGTGGGAAAAAGTGATAAAAAGTAATAGTATAGTAGGCTATGTTGAAGAAAGGGATAAAAAAAAAATGATTCATAGTATAGTATGTCGAAAAAAGCGATGAAAAGGTCATAGTATAGTATGTCAAAAAGTCATATTATAGTATTGTCAGGTCTGGAGAATAGCAGGCTTGGACCCAAAATGCAGAGTGTAGCGACAAGGAGGCAGCAAGTAGAGTTGAAAGATTTATTTAAATGAAAAGGCTTACAAACAGAAGGTGTCCTGAGGTAGGCAGACAGGCAAAAGAAAAGTCCAAAACAAAATCTAAAAACCACTTACAAAACTGAAAGGCTTGAGAGACGCATGTAATAACACTGGAAGAAACAACGACGAACGGACAAGCTACAAATACAGCAGAGATACTAAATACACAAGGCAAGGAGGGTAGTAACGCGAGACAGGTGACATGAGGGCTGCTGAACAGGTGGAACATATCAGAGCAGGGCAGACAATCACAGAGGCGGGAAAACACAAGGCAGGAAAGAAAGCAAGACACAACACAGAGAAACAGACACTACAAAGTAAAACAGGAAACTGAAGCATAAAACATACACACATGGAACATGGTAAAACACAGAGAATACAGAAACACATGAGACAGTAAACAAGGAAACAGAGAATTAATTAACACAATAAAACAGGAAAAACTACAACTGAAAACCACAACCATGATAGGTATGTCATAAAAAGTAAAAAAAAAAAGTCATAGTACAGTATGTCATAAAAAGTCATAAAAAAGTCATAGTATAGTATTTCAAAAGTGATAAAAGTTATAAAAATGTTATTGTTTAGTCATAAAAAGTCACAGTGTAGCATGTCATAAAACAGTCATAAAAAAGTTATAGTATAGTATGTCTTAAAAAGTCATAGTATACTTGTATGTCAAAAAGTCATAAAAAGCCATAATGTCATAAAAAGTCATAAAAAAGTCATAGCATAGTATGTCATAAAAAAGTCAGTATACGCAGTATTTTGTAAAAAGTCATAAAAAGTCATATTATAGTTTGTCACAAAAAGTCATAAAGGTCAAAGTATAGTATGTCAAAAAGTCATAAAAGGTTATGGTATAGTATTTCATAAAAATCATAAAAATGCATAGTATAGTATGTCATGAATAATCATAAAAAGTAATAATAATATATAATAATAATTAATAATATAGTATAGTAAAAAAAGACTATTCAGTATTTCATAAAAATAAAAAAAAATTCATAGTATAGTATGTCAAAAAGTCCTAAAGTCATAGTATAGTATGTCATTAAAATCATAAAAACGTCATATAGTATGTCAAAAAGTCATAATATAGTATATATAAAAACATTATAGAATAGTATGTCCTTAAAAATCATAAAAAGTCATAGTATGTCAAAAAGTCATAGTATAAATTCATTCATTCATTCCGTGAACGATGGCCTGTTTTATAGTTGTGTGTATTTCGTCAGGTTATTGGAATTGGTAGGCATATAATAAGCAAAAGGCTAGCGTATATCTGCAATATGATCAAAATCATGCAGAAACTGTTTCCGTATTTGCTACTTGCAGCCCTGCTTTTGGATGTTTTCTCTATTTGTTTCTTTTTTCTTAATATTGCATATATGTTTGCCTAATGTGTTGTGCCAATGTGTTCCCAGGTCCATCGTAGAAAAAGTGTTTTGTGATTTACATTTGCACATATATCTGGGACCTTGTATTGTGATACTCCTGAAAAAGACATCAGCTCTAAGTGAAACAAAGGAGACACAGTTGACTTCTTTGTTTCTTGACGCAGAACAGCCAACACCAACAGAAGAGTGGCACAGAGGAGACAGGTCCAGAGTTTTTTTTATTATTATTTGGTACCCATGAATAGATAGCAGGTGCTTGAGTGTTTTAGAGTGCCAGTAGTCATCTTGCTGATTGAGAAACTAAAAGCTCAAAATACCCTGAATATGTTACATGCATAGTAATGTGCCCATATCATAATAAAGTGTGCTTTTGGATGATGAAATTTAGCGAATTTACATTGTGTTTGTGCTGAGAATAACATTTGGTACATCGACTCAAGTTAAGTATCTCTCTCTACCTTATAATCAAGAGGTTATTGGTTTATGACAACTATTAATATTACCTGTACAGTGCATTACAACGACTCTAACAGTAAATAATAGGCGATTCACTCATTCAGCAGTCTGTCATTGTAGCAGTCCCTGGGATCATTGGGGAGCTGTCTGTCCAAGCACTTTCTGTCTGTAGAAGAAGTCTGAAGCCACAGTGGAGTGCAGATGCCTTAATGTTTACAAGTCAAATATTGTTCCCAGTTGCATTTAAGGGCTTTGATGTCCATTCACTGAGGAGTGTTGCTCCAGTGCTTTTCCTCGTCTGTGTGCGGTCTTTGGAGAGCCAAACCATCTTCATTTGGTCATTATGGTCCAATATCATGCACCATTTTCCCCATAGTCATTAAAACACATTACGATTATTAGATCGAGAGTCACAGCATACATTTTGCCAAACAAACGTGGGCAGGTTTAATTGTTTTGACAAAACCAAAGATGAGATATTCATGCAGTAAAAAAGCAACAAAGCATAAGTGATCCCATATTGGGCTGCAGGCCTTGTAATATCTCCATGATCAGAGGACTAGGTTTGACATCATGATGCCTTGCGATATGTGAACCTAGTTTAATACAGTCTTTTAACACTCTGTTGCTGGTCCTGTGGTTTAACCACCACTAGATGGACCCATGGCACTGGAAACCTTAAAAACTACA
This sequence comes from Sander vitreus, assembly GCF_031162955.1. Taxonomy (NCBI): domain Eukaryota; kingdom Metazoa; phylum Chordata; class Actinopteri; order Perciformes; family Percidae; genus Sander; species Sander vitreus. The sequence continues at coordinate 17,158,135 of NC_135874.1, forward strand.
CTATAGTAGGAGCCCCAAAAAGCATGTAGATGCTATTACACATGTGACTGTGCACACTAGAACTATGACTAAATTAAAAGCTCAAATCACTGTGATTTACACCACCATGTGGGCCATGTTTTTGTTTAAGCTTTTCAAGCTCTTATTCACACAGACTTTGGAATTGACTAATTTGACTGTGCAGCCTGAACATTTTGGAACTTGAAGCCTAGAAGTTCAGTAAACCAAATTTGCCAACTGGATTAATGAATCAAAAGACATTTGAGTGACACATGCAACAGTGCAGTGTGAATGCTACATTAAGCCCTTATGCCAGATTTTGGAATGTAATGAAGCCTGAAAAGTTATACCTTCAAAAATCAATTTTGTAGACATTGTTAAATATAACTTATGGGAAACAACTACTTTGTATATTTTTGATTACTGCCAAAACAATGTTCACTATTTAACTAACATGTCATGTGCTTTATAAGGAACAGATATAATAGAAATTTTAAGGATATAAAAAGGATATTTTTCATTTTTTTTAAAAAAGAAAAAAAAGAAGTGGTCTCACACTTTATTTATTGCTGGCTGCCTTGTCAGTACAGAGACATATGCAAAATAGAATGTCAATTTGTGTCTGTGATGATGTGTCTCTTTGACCCGAGCCGACAACTAAATCAAAAGTCAATACATTGCAAATGTTGTGGCAAATAGCTTTTAAATGTAGTTTTTATCAAAGAATATTGTTGCAACACCACAGATGTGCTTTAATATCCAATAAACAAGTATATAAAACAAAATGAAAACAATATAAACTGGTCAGCTTAGTCGACAAAGAGCCTACCAACCAGTTTGCAGACTAAGTGATGAAAGGAGGGCAGCCCTAGTCTGAATGTGCTTATACTGTATGCTGCATGCCATGTGGTGTGTTGGCTGAGGTTCCCTTGTCAGCAATTGCGTCAGTGGTTCAGTTTGGGGCGTTCGCCCCGGCAGGCCCAGTGCTGCAGTAGCAGTGTGGCAGCAGTCCTCGGAGCAGTGTATGACAGCATCCACAGCAGCCATGTCCAGCCCAGTTCCACTGTCTGTGCCCCAGCCCCTGCCCCTGTGTGGCGGTCACCACTCCAACAGGGTCTGGCTGTGCCCCTCCAGCACAGGCTGTGTCAGGATGACTGCATCAGGCCTGTCAGGCGCTTTCCCGTCAATGACTTGCCCTACAAGGTCAATTAAAACAAAAACACATTACTAGACTGAGATGATAAAAGTACAAGTACTTTATAAATCACAAAAAGTCTCTACAAACAAGGTGCTTCTTTTAAAATATAAAATGCTTGGTTGCAACCATTCATGTGACTAGCATGTTATCTTTTTCACTTAATACACATCATATTACAGGTATAAAGAGCCACAACAGAGTGTAATATGGTTATACTTTGCAAAAGCCACTGATAGTGAGCCAGCCAGTGTGGTTTGTGATATGAACAGCCCCAGCTCCAAATGACTTACCACACTGCGGGTGAACTTCTCCAAGGAGGTGCGGCGGCCCTGTTCAGTATCTGCTGGCTGCTGTTTTGGGAGGGGGGGAAGCAGGGTGAGTGATTGGGTCAGGTACGGGTGTTGACGGGGGGGTCAGAGGGTGATGTAGTAAAAAAGGGGCCAAGCATTGCAAAAATGAGGGCCGAAGACAATGTGGGAGTTGCATTTTTTTTAGGAAATGGAGTGGGGTCAGTGACAGGCCAGCAGAAGGAGCAGTGTCCAAATGGGAAAGGGCAGAAAGGCTAGCATGAAGAGAGGCAGCTGTGATTTGCTGAAAAGCTCCATATTACACAGTAACAGCTAAATGACAACACACAAACTACACTGATAACCTTCGGGAGTCAGAAAATATAACATACAAAATCACCATCACTATCAACAACTACTATACTTTTCTGTCATATCTACGTACTATATGTTGCTTATTTGTTGCTTCTATTGAATAATAATTAATTATATTTATAAAGCGCTTTGTCATAGACACTCAAAGCACTTCAGGGGGGAGGACTACTCTCTAACACCACCAGCATGCATGACTGTTGTTCCTCTTTTACACAGCAGTTTGCCTGTTTGGCCTGTTTTTCGAGACTGTTTCCTTGACGTTTTACATAATTTAGCAGTTTCCTTGCACCTGCATCTTAGGCACAGTAGTTTTGCCTTTTTAGGGCTCTGTTAGTCGCCTCATGAGAGCATCAAACTGCAAAATGCCAGACCTTGTTAATAGCTGCCAAATGACATTGAAATGCCCTACTTTTGTAGCATGTGAGTGTGATCAGATTACCTTAAATCCTACACCTTGAGTTGTTTTAATGACTTTTCCCATGTATATTATAACATTATAACTAACTAGTGGTGGAAGAATTATTCAGATCTTTTACTCAAGTAAAGGTAGCAATACCACAGTGTAGAAATACTCTATGCAGAATGACCTCATTACACAATTATACAGTCATGTGAAAAAATTAGGACACCCATGCTAAAGTTGACTAAAAAGAGGAATAACAAAAATCATCTTTTGCAAATTGATCTTAATGCCTTAATTAAAAAAATGAGGAAAAATCCAACCTTTAAGGACCTAGAGATTGGCATGGGGTACTTTCCATAAAATCATCTCTCAATGCAAATCAAACCAGCTATTAGGCTAACTGAAATAAAACCATGCCAATCTCTAGGTATGGTGAAGGGGATGTGATGATGTGGGGCTATTTTAATTCCAAAGGCCAAGGGAACTTTATCAGGATGCATAGTATCCTGGATCCATGAAATAACTGGCCTTTAAAAATAAAAATCTGCCTGCCTCTATGGGAATTTAACATAGGGGTGTACTTACTTATGCCCCCTGTATTTTAAGGAAGAACATTTATTTATTTACGATACATTATTCATTCACAAACAAACTTGGTGTCCTTAAAGGTTGGATTTTTCCTCATTTTTTTAATTAAGGCAATAAGATCAATTTCCAAAAGAAGATTTTTTTAGTCCTCTTTAGTCAACTTTAGCATGGGTGTCATAATTTTTTCACATGACTGTATATATTCTACTATTGGATTACAATCATTGATGCATTCATGCATGCTCTCATATTCTCCAGTCTAGACTATTGCAATTCTCTTTTAACCGGCATCAACCACAAATCCCTCTCTCGCCTCCAGCTGGCCCAGAGCTCAGCAGCCAGGCTTCTCACCGGTTTTAATAGACGGCATCACATCACTCCAATCCTAGCTTCACTTCACTGGCTCCCTGTCTGTTTTAGAATTGATTATAAGATTTTACTGATTACTTTTAAAGCTCGTCAAGGTCTAGCCCTAGACTATATCTCAGAGATGCTGACCCCTTACGAGCCTGTTCACAGCCTTAGATCCTCGGGCGGGGCCCTTTTAACCGTTCCAAGGTCGAGGCTACAAACCAGAGGTGGCCGTGCCTTCTTCATCAGCGCCTCAGCTTTGGAACAACCTGCCCGAGGAGATAGGGCTCGCTGAATCAGTGACTTCTTTTAAAACACTTTTTAAAACACACTTTTATAGACTTGCTTTTATGTGATGCCGTCTTTTTTATAAACTTTCTCATTGTCTGCCTGTTAACTCCATTTTGTTATTGAATCGTGATTTTTTCTGTCCTTTAGTGCTGCCCCATCTCTCATTTTTCCCTATCACTTTGTTGTGCATTTATGGGTATGTGTATTAAATTGATGTGTATATTTATGTATTGATTTGTATGTGCTTTTGTTTCCACTGTCAAAGCACTTAACTAAACTATTGTTTTTAAAGTGCTACACAAATAAAGTTATGATTATCATTATGACTATTATTATTATTGTGTAAACATCACTAAAGTTGGGAGTAATTGTAACTACATTTTATATATATATATATATATATAGTAACTAAATAGAGTAAATGTACTTGGTCACAATTTGGTTGACCAGAATTCTCCTTTAATCACTACACCTCTGATCTATATTCCACTTCACCCAGCCCTGCTGCACATATATGAACCAAAAAAAGCTTAGCACTTGTCACTGTGCTTGTGCGATTAAAACAAGGCCCTTTGTGGCCAGGTTGGCTCAGTTGGTAGAACAGGCGCACATTTACATAGAGGTTTATGCCTTGATGCAGAGGTCCAGGGTTCAAGTCCAACCTGTGACAATTTCCTGCATGTTTTTCCCTTTCTCACCTAGCTGTCCTGTCCATTTAAGGCGGAAAAGCCCAAAACAAAATCTTAAAAAAAAATAGGACCCTTTGTCTAATTATTACTGACTACATAATACATTAGATATGAAACTGGAATGTCTTTTTCCAGAAGAATCAAACCAATATGAGAAATGCAATAAAAGTGACAAACTTTTGTAAAAAAGAAAAGGGGTCAGAGAGTGCAGCTCACCTTCTTTCTGGCTAACAGGAGGTCTTGGTAGATGTTGGATCGCAAAAAGCGTGCATAGCTGTCACTTTTCATTAGCTTGAATATGTGCTCCTGCAATAGAAAGAAAAACTGATGAGTGTGTGTTGGCTTTGGAGAAAAGGGAGTGAAACAATAAAGAGAAGTGCAGAGTAATAAAGGAGGTCTGATTATGGTAATGCAATGCACGCATGTGTGATTTGGAGGCGGTGATGCAAACCGAGCACGCTGACATGAACGGCAGAGTCCTGTGAGACAGAGCTAAGTAACGTCCTGCCAGTGAGAGGCGTTCCACGTCACACATCGCATCGCCAACCCACTTTGAACCACAGGAATCCATGGTGAACCGACCAAACAACCTATTCATGGCATAACTCGCCTCATTAGGCCCTGGCACAAACACACTAGGTCATTCATCTTCAATCCTCTCTCTTTCTGCTCCTCCGTTCCCTCTAATTCATTCACCAGTGTAACATGAGTGGGGTGGAAAGGTTCAGTGTTTGGCTGGTGTGTGTGTGTGTGTGTGTGTGTGTGTGTGTGCGTGTGATGTAACAGGGATGTAATGGAGGGTAAACCCTTCTGAACTCAGGACCTTTTTACTTAGAGCTTATACATATATGACTATATATACAGAATATATATATATGTATAAATATATATATATAGTCTTTATGAAGGCTACAGTTTCAGCACCCTATATGTACCACTAAATCCCTTTCTATGTAGCGCTAGAGAAGTATTGGTTTTATTGATGTGTACAGGCGCAGGTGTGTTGGCACTCTATAGGCGCAGGTGTGTTGGCACTCTATGTGTTTATTCAGATCAGTGTGAGTGTGTGTGAGTGTGTGTTCATGCGTGCGTGAACATGTATAGTTATGTGAATTCGTCCATGAGTAAAGAAACAACACAGTCCACCTGAGCGTCCTCGTAGCTGTATCGTGCGGGGTCTTTGAGGTTCTGGCTGGTGCGTTCGTAGCTGTGAGAGTCCAGGTTGATGGAGCTCGGTGCTCCCTCGGCCAGAAACTCCTGCCAGATCTCCTGCGCCCTGGAGGACACTTCCTGGAGCGGCCGCCGCTTCAGATCCTGCACTGCTAACCAGAACCTACAACAGCATCACATCTAATCAATAACAACTTCCCCAAAATATTAAATATTAAATATATACAGTGTATATAAAATTGGCAGTTGGCAATTGTTTTTTTTACATTAACTTGTATGCTGACAATGCCATTTAATGTGATTACTGAATTAATTTGAATATTGATGAAATATGAATATTTCTACAATATGGTAACACACTTGTTTTGACGTAACAATGGTGGAATTATTTATGTAAAAGCAGCAATACCACAATGTAAAAAAAAATATATATATATATATATATATATATATATATAATTTATATATATATATATATATAATTTTTATTTTATTATTGCTGCATGATACAAACATGTAAGCAGCATTTTAACATTGTACAGTAGCAGGTCAAAGTGAAGCAAAGTTTTGTATACTGTTCCTCATATTTTACAAGGTTTTATATGTAAAAAAAAGAAATTCAGCAAAGTAACCCAGAATCAGAATCAGAATCAGAAAAGGTTTTATTGCCAAGTACGTTTTTTAACACATACAAGGAACTATAGTCACACAACTGTAGAATAAAAGTCCATTATTTCCCTGTAAAATGTAGTGGAGAAGAAGTATAAAGTAGTAAAGTAAAGTACAAGTACCTCAAAACTGTACTTAAGTATGATACTTTATTAAATGTACTTCCCACCACTGTGTGTGGTATTAATATAATCTGTGTATTTAAAAGTATTAAGGAGTTGTAGTAGTGATCATAAAAACCTTAGTATCTATGCAGAAAGATGCCCCAAATCTAATCACAGCAACTACATCATCAGGTGTGACCCATTTAACATACATACATAATCATGTGATCCATTGTTAATATAAAATATTGATTATAGTCGCTTTAAGAAAGGCATGTCAGCCTCACCGCAGGTTCTCTGAGCTGAACTCTGACTCCAGGAACTTCAGGAACTGGTCTCTTCCTGCCGGATCTTTCAGTGCCTCCTCCAGAGAGAAGCCCCATTTCTTCACACGCTGCTGGCTGGGGTCACGACTGCTCAGAATAAAACACATTAGAGAAGAATGGAATAAAATAGGTCATTTTTCCTCATGGTGTACAGAGAGCAGATACCAGAATGTCATAACACAGTAAACCTTTGGGAATGTCAGCATTAGTTCTCATTTGAGATGATATCCCTCCTAATTCAGGACAACAAAAGTTCACCATCACCGAGGCCTCTACACTCCACCTGACCTCAGCGTTGGTTTAAAGAATTATCAGCCTCCTGTGAACTCTCAGCCCACATCCCAACACGACCCCTCCAGCCTCACCTTCCTTCCAAGTCCCAGAAGGAAGTGTCATCACTGATCCAGGGGTTGGAAGGCTCTGTGGCCGACACAAAGGGGTCATATTCCACGAACTGGTCCGTGTAGCTCATCAGACTGTCGGCCACTTTGGAAACCTTCATACAGTGTCTGTCCAGCTGAATGTTCAGGAAGGTAATCTGATGGAGAGGGAGAGCAAATAATGAGGAAGCTAAATAAGGTAACAGCTCATCAGTCTGTGTCCCAGACTGTCGCTATGATGGATGGGTGAGGCAGGCATGGAGAAGAAGGTCAGACAGTGAGTTACCTCCTTCTGAACGTCCTCTTTGGTGGCCTTCCTGGTCGGCTGGGAGCTGATATGGATGGGACTCGGCTGGCTCTGGCCATCATCTGGAACCCCGTAGACCGACTGGAGAAGATGAGAGGAGAGACATGTTGTTTTGTTTTGATGCCATTGTTGTTGTTTGGATAAACCATGACAGATCAGGGACTCTATATTGTAGTTTGATGAATGTCAGGTAATAGTTGTGGGACCAGAGGGAATAGTTCTGGGGCCAGGGCTGTAGCTATCATTAGCACCATCATGGCCTCAGTATTATGACTGGGAATCGAGGGGTTTTAACGACCTGAAGAGTAGTTATATATTTTACAATTACACACAGATTACACATGGTGGGTTTGAATTTTTAGAATCCGTTGAATCTTAGATCCTTAGATTTTTGATTGCTTTTACCCACATATATTTGTACATTTGTAAAAAATTAGAAGAACTTTACTATTAACTAAACAAAAACATATATACAGGCATTGTCATATTATGTATGAAAATATGAATATACAGTATATATATATATGTATACACATATATATATACATATATGTGTAAATATATATTTATTATTTAAATATTTTTTATAAAACCATCCATTTCATATTGCCATTTAGTAAGATAAAATAGTCAACAAAAGTCAACGAAAATCTGTTATTTAAAGTATTTTACAAAACATTACACAACATTTAAAAGAAATGTACGTACAGTTTTTCTTATCAAAATGTTTTATAAAAGTTACAATATCTTATACAAATATCTTTATGACTAAACAAAAAAATATATCATTTTGTAAAAGAAAATAGTGGAAGTGGACACTGTGTAAAAGGCGTTGAAGCATTTGGGGAGATACAATTTACAGAAAATGTAATTGAGCAGTTAAATGAATAAAACATTTAAATTAAAGGTTTTGGTGGCAAAAACATTCTTCAGGAGATGAGGTGGTGCTACTGACCTACCTACTGAGGTCATAAACCACTGGTTTATAGCAAACGATTGCTAAAAACTAGGGCTGTCAGCATTAACGCGTTAATCGCGATGCGATTAAGGGCTGAGCATAACGCGTTCATTTTTTTTAAATTGCATTAATCTTTTTAATCGCATGCCGCCATTTATTAATTTATTTTACACTTCACTCGGCTTTGCGTCGTGCCCAACAACGCCCCTTAGCTGTTCTAAAATCACTAGAATCTAGCTAGGCTAGTATGTTGACCCTTTGCTGCACCTCTACTTATCATCAAGCTGCCATACTTCCTCGTAACACATTCTGCTGCTGCAGCCAGCAATACAATTCTGTATGGCGCTTATATTTTCCAAAACTCCCGGACGGCTCAGTAGACAAGTCGAAAGCCATATGCACATTGTGTAAAGCCGAATTAAAATATCACTGAAGCACGTCAAGCTTGAGCTACCACCTACGAGCTAAGCATAGTAGTACTGTCAGTTAACGTGACTCAGGTTGATGCTAGCGGGCTCAGGCAAAGCACTATTTTGGAGAGTGCTACTCGCCGACCTGTGGATGAAACCAAATCCCAAAAAATTACGACAGCTCTTGCAAAATGGGTGGCAACTAACTGCAGAACTGTCAGCATCGTAGAGGACTCGGGTCTTAAAGACGTAGGCTACTACGGTTGGTTCTCAATTGTGCAATAATGACAGATTCACACATTTTTCTTTTGTTTACAGTACATAAATAATAAACAAATACAAATCTTAAAGTCAAGTTCATAAAGCAACTTTCTTTGCATTCATTTGATTCCCAATCAAGATACACTGGTAATAATTGCTTTCAATTGTTAATATGTACTTACAAACAGTTCTGAAATGCAAAATAATAGAATTTTAATCATGTGATAAAACATGCGATTAATCGCGATTAACTATACTATAGAAATTCAGCGATTAATCGCGATTAAGAAAAAATGAATTGTTTGACAGCCCTACTAAAAACTAGTGTTGAGATAATAATTAGGTTTGGAAAGCTAACCTGCCATCGTCTCCTCTCCTCACCTTTTTTACCCTGTGTGGGTTCCTCTCTCTCCGGCACTTGCGGATGTCCATCTCTGTAGTGTTGACACAGCCTGGCTGTGGGAGACAACAGAAGACAGTGTGTTTCTGGGTCAGATAACAGTGTTTCTCCAGCATGCATTGTCTGTGCCTGTGCTCCTCACACAATATGATGCTGTTTCTCTATTCAGCAATGCCACTCTCACCAAAGGCGTGTATGCAAAGTAACTGGTACCAAATCGGATTCTGTTACCAACAACAGAACAGGGCTCTCAGTTAAACAGTGTGTGGAGCTGAGTCTGCTTTTTTCAGGCTTTAAATGCTAAAATTGTCTATCCACATAATAGTCCCTCTTTTTTCATTCTTCTTTGTTCATTACCATTGTTATACTGTTGGAGCATCTGACCCTCCCTTCTTTTTCTTTTGTCATGGTTTTGGCCCGTACTCACCACTGGCCGATGGACGTCCCAGAATGCCCTCTCCTGGCTGTCCAGGATCTTCCTCTCTGCCTTGTCCTTCTTCCTGTCAATCCTGTCAACAGAGGAAACAGGCCACTTATATACAGAACACATACCTCAGAAATATCAGGTCAAACACAATAAATCAGGCTCCATTAATAAGTCACACACTCTCACAAACACACGCAGCCACGTACATGTTACTACTGACAGGCCAGACTAGGGAGCAAAAAGCTGAAGAGTGTAGGTCTGCTCGCCTCACTTAGCGATGCCAGGTTTTGCTGCCAGTGGGGCCGAGCTCTTACATAACTGACATTTACTGACGGCCCTCGCTAGGTATTGTTTATTCCCCAGATATTAGAAGACTTATTGCTTTCCATATCGCCAGCACCTGTACAAAACAGTGGCCACTAAACAATGCCAACTTTGAAGATATTTCTAGACAGGAGAAGAAGGCTCTCTCCTCACTGAAATGCATGAGATATTAGTGCTGTGTTTACACATGCAAGCCACCAGATGGAAGCCTTACTAAGAGATAGAAGTTAGGGAGAATTGTGTGTGTTTAATTCCATAGGGGGATGCTTGCTGTATTTAATGCATGTAACCCTGCAGTCACAGCAGGGCATGAAAACAGAGCATTGCTAATGAGAAAAGCATTGGCTCAATGCCCGACTGACACTGCACACTGAAGCGTTTTTCTCTTCCTTGGGGAAATAACACTCAAATTATGCATGTAATGCCAAAAGTTAGTATGAATGTATAAACCTGATCTCACCAACATCTCTCTACTTGCTGCTGTAAATGTGTCACGTTAGTATGACTCTGACGTCAAGAGGCGACACGTGCTAACTCCCATGTACATTCATGTACTCACTTGACTTGAGCCTCAGCTTGCATGAAGATAAATTCCCACTTCCTGGCAAAAGCCCTCTGCAGCCGGGCAAGGTTTTCCTGGTGGAACCAATCAGGCGTGGCATTAGGGGAGAAGGCTACTGGAATTCAAGGCCTTTAGATGATTACATTGTCCATTTACTGTAAATTCATTTTTGGATTACCAATGCTGAGATGAGGCGACTTCTCACTAGTGTGTCCCTGAACACGTTATTGAGCTGCTGATCCCACACTCACGAATAGGCACTGTTTTGGTATATACACTGTTACTGAATTCATCATTTTGGGAAATACGTTTTTCGCCTTTTTTGAGAGTAAACGAAAAGATTGACACCACTCTTGTGTCAAACAGCCGGTTGGCTTAGCTTAGCATAAAGATTTGAAACGGGGAAAAAAAGATAGCCTGGCTCTGTCCAAACTAAGATAACTTACCTGCCAATACCTATGAAGCTCACTAATTAAAGGGGAACCACACCCATTTTCAAAATTCATACATGTTATTCCAATGGTCTAAGACATTAACAACTGTATCGCAAATCCAAAAACTAGAGTGCTTAAACCCAAATCTGTGATGTCATCAAGTATAAAGTCTGCTCCATAGACAATGAATTGAGAAAGTTGTCACTGAGAGGACACTGAGAGCACCCAGGGGAATCGTCTGAGTATATGGGTACATTTTATGTTTTCAGAACTGAGAACACTTCAATTGAATAAAACTAATTTGGGTATTAAAAAAAAGAAGAATGATGTCTCCCATTCATTATCTATGGAGCAGCTCCAGACGTTACAGATTTGAGCTTTACCTGTCTGGTTTCTGGCTTTGAGAGAGAGTATCTCATGTTCACAAATATTGATTGATTACTTTCCTAGTAGATGGAAATAACATATTGGAATTCTTAATTTAGATGGTGTTCCCCTTTAACATGTTATATCTCATTAGTTTAATCCGTACAAAAAACAAAGTGTAAAAACGGAACATTGAGGTTTTACGGAGGGACAAATGTGGCGACTCATACCATAACCTCATGACTTTATTGAGTGCAACTCATTGCAGGATACATTTTGCTTGAATAAAAGAAATAAAAGCTTCACAAGCTCTTTAAAACTCCATAATGTACACATATCAAAGCTGCATACCAAATTGGGCATTCTTAATAAGACCACTCAAACAAGCATCTGTCGAAGATACAGTACATGACCTCATTACAAAGACAGAAAAAAGTCCAAACCAACTAGCAGGCATGTTAACAGTGAGAGCAATGAGGCCTGAAGACAAAAGTGACCTAAATAGGAGAGAAAGGAAGTCTACTGGACAATATAGTTGCAGAATAATTTAGAATATGAAAGTGCAGTGGATTGCTATTGTATACCAGCAGGAGATCAGCACTGCAGTAATGCCCCTATTGAGACTACATTGATCTGCTGATGCCAAGTAGTCAAGTAAGTATTTTTGGGGCCAGGAAATGACTGAATTATAGTCTGCCAAATGCTGCTCCACAAAAATGACAGATTTGTATAAAAGTTTGTAATTTGATAATTGCTTTTTGCTGGGATGAATGGATCTTGGCATTTCAAGGCCCCAGAGGACACTGTTACAGCTCTTTTTTCAGCGATGTGAAACAAAACAGGAAATTCAGAGTGTCATGATATTATGGTCCATGCACAATGATAGCATTGAACTGAGAGCTTCCTGGCAATCACTTAACCAAAAATGACAGTGTACTTACAGCCTCATAGTCAGCTAGCTCAAGCCTGGCCTTATTCTGCATGGTGCGCTTGCACAGGTAAATGGCTGGAGGGGGAGGGGGGGAGAAAGAGTGAGACATGTAGAGGGTAATAGAGTTAGTCAGATGGGTTGTCAGCGTTGTGACTACAAAATAAAAAAGGAATTTATCCAATGGATGCTGCTAATTTTTAACTGAGGTCTCAGCTGTGTGAACCAACATTAATGAATGTTTTGCTGGAGCAGGCAGGCGATGTGTTCTAAAATAACAAGCCTCAAGTAAATGCCATGCAGAGAGCCGGAGATGTGGTCATATAAGTGACTGTCCCTTTATTTTGTTTGTCTAAGCTTTTCCCACAGGGTTCTCTGTAGTGCGGGCTCCTCGGAGCCAGATACATTACAGAGAATGGCTCTGTGAATCAATACTCAGTAAGTGTCAACAACAGATCTACAGTGTGAGTTCTGTTTCAGAGAAACAGCTGAAGGCATTAGCAAGATCGTAATGGTTTGGAAAAAGAGGCAAAAATTAAGACAGTTGTGACTCACCATAGTCTGTGTTCTCAGGCTCCCAACAGTTTGAAGGCCAGAAGTAGGGAGACTGATGATGAACAAAAGGGGATGAAACATAAACAGAGTTTATTAATTTACTCAAATAATCCAAATTACTCTCTTTTCTTTCCTGCACATAACTGTCTGGGGAGCAATGGTAACTTTATTCTTTCTCTCCAGATTTATGTCTTTTTTTCTTTTTTTTTTGTCTATTGCAACTGATATTACACATTCAAAGTTCATTCCCAAGTCCATTAATAATGGATCACTCACATTTGTCATGAATTCTTAATAACAGGGCAGAATTAGAAATTGGTGGCACTCAACCGCATATTTTAGTCTGACTATTACTCATAACAGTAATTAGCCTAAGAGCAAAAGGCTGACGCTGATGAATGTGGCTGTTTGAGTGTTTTGAACAAAAGGTTAACATGCTCTTATTACCATTATAATCGCCAGAGAGGATGACAACTATAAGACTTCACTGCATTCGCAAAAAAGTAACAAACAGAAAACAGTCGTCATTAAATCTGGGTCTTCTACCAGAATATTATCTATTTATAGACCAGCAAACTAAAAAATCTCCCGTCACTATGCCTTACAACACAGCTATGGAGACTGGCCAATGCATTTCACATGGGCTTGTTGCATTACGACAACATCAGAGGGAATATTTTTAGCCTCTGCTGAATGAGCAAGTGTGACACGCTGCCCTCCCTGCACAGGCACAATAATGGCTTTTAATCTTGAGCAATAGAGGTGAAGATAAATGCATTCAGAGGTAGATTTAGGGGGAGGAGCAGCGGCTGGTGACAGTGAAAAGTGCAGAGCCAGTGTGCAGCCAGCTGAGTGCTTCCCATAGGGGAGCCTGACGAGTGTAGCTGGCCAGGATTAAGATGCAAATGGCCCAGTCACAGTAATGAGTCATCGTGGAGCCCCGAAAGCTATCAGAGGGACCTGTCATTCATGCTGCATCAGATGGAGCGAAAAGAAAAAAATAACTCTGACAAGCTGAATGGCTGGCCTGTAGGTTTTGTTCTGCGGCCCACCTCACGCTCTGACGCAGCGTCCAGCAGGGATATACAGTATCGACCTTGGTGGGGTGAGTAATAGGCTTAGCAAGGATTGCTCTCGTTAGCATCACACAATAAACATATCCCTCTGATAAACTACCACCATCTCATTTTTCTATATTTAAAGGCCTCCCAATCCATACCAAGGATATTCCCATGATGGAACTTTCTGTACCTGAAAGCGATAAAGGGTTCCGTCATCTTTAAGTGTCAGGACATGGTCAGAGATGGGGAAGATGTAGCCATGGGCAGCGATCAGACTCCCAAGGTGGATGGCTTCAGCTGTTGACATGACAGAAGGCACACAGAAGGATGGGGGGGGTTGAAATTGCCTTCCTCTTCAATTGAGCACTATTGTGCTTATATGTAATGACAGATTTCTCAACAGACTTACCTGGATCCTCAATAAAAAGGTTTTTCATCAGCCACTGAACAATGTCTGCCCCTGGTATTCATAAAAGAATTATGGTTAGAAGTGGCGTCACAGTTCTACATGCACAATAGTTTCGACAAAAGCTGCAATGGACAAACACGAATGAGCTTTGAGGAAGTCTTTGTGAGTTTGTCTCTGTTCTAAGCTGTGGGTCAAAGCTCAGTAGGTGTCTGAATATAACATAATGTTAACAGGTTTGCAGTCCTGTCTCTCTCTCTGCTCCTCGACAGCACTATATTTGGCCCGGTCCTTGTGCTTTGGCAGAGGCTGCTGAGAATGATCGTGAGGGCATCGGGCTTGGGGGAGCCATGTTAAGCAGTGACTCCGAAACAACCCTTGGGAGAGCGGGAGCGACCTCGTCGTCCAACACTGGTGACTCATCCTCATACACAAGCACACACAGATGCACAAACACAATAAGGAATACAGTGCATACACACAGATGGACACAGACAGAAAGGAGAAGGAGAAAAAAGTGTGACAAGGGCAGCACACCAGAGGCAGTTTCCTCAGTGGCTTATTGGTAAAGACATCATCTGCCTCCAACTGTAGAAGCAGCAATTTAAATGAGCCCAAAAGGTCATATTTGCTTTCTGATACTGACTCATACGTTTTCTCTAGACAACAAAGCAAACACACACACAATCATAATAATGATAATACATTTATTCTGCATAGCGCTTTAAAAGGTACTCAAAGGCACTTAAAAACAAAGACAGAAACAGTAAAAGCAGTAACAACATACTAAATACAACAATACAACTAAAAAGAATAATTACAATAATCACAGATTAAAAGCAGATTTAAATAAGTGGGATTTGAGAGTGGTTTTGAAAGAGGGTGGTGAAGGAGTAAGGCAAGTCCTTATTAAGGAAGAAACACACAAGAAACTACAACATACTGTATGTAAATGTGCAAACACATACAGTAAACAGACATGTCCACACACCTACGCACACATAATACTAACCTGACACAACACTGGGGATCTTGGAGAGGAAACTTTTGACAGTCCGAATGGCTACACCTCCTGCTTTCTCATCTTGTATTCGTGTAACAATGTCTTCTATCTGTGGGAAGGCCAGAGGGTTTGTTAAATACAAACAAAACAAAAAAAAAATCACATATTCTATTTTCTACAGCAACCACTTAAAATGGTTCTAACTACATAACTCGGATTATTGTGCATATATGCTTTTTGTTCTTTTTTTTTCTGGAATTTAAAATTCATCAGTGATAGAAGAGAAAAACATCCAATGTGAGGACATTTTTTACTAGTTTTAAATAATTACAGAAGGCTCTTTAAAGTCAAACAATAGATTCAGGATTGAGTTTACTGATATTTTGGCCACTTGGGGGAGCGATGAGAGTAAATTAAAAAACAGTAAAATTGCAGGCTGTAAAACCAAAACAATGAGCTTAAAGATGCTAACATGCTCCATAGAGCAAAGGGGAACTACACAGTAGGGTG
This sequence comes from Sander vitreus, assembly GCF_031162955.1. NCBI lineage: Eukaryota > Metazoa > Chordata > Actinopteri > Perciformes > Percidae > Sander > Sander vitreus. Next base: position 17,173,878 of record NC_135874.1, read on the forward strand.
ATCATTCTCTGTTGGTTTGTTACTATGAGTGAGACCATTCACAGTACACCTAGTCATCTGATTCATTGTTAACGACTAGGGCTGTCCATCGATTAAAAAAATGAATCTAATTAATTACATACTGTGTGATTAATTAATCTAAATTAATCGCATACATAATTTTTGCCCGGTGCCTTAACCAATACCTTTTAAGAAAGTAAAAAAAAAAGAAGAAAAAAAATAAGGGTACTAAACAACAGTCTGCAACATTAAAGAAGGCTTGTTTATTGCTAGGCCATATGGTCAAAATTAAATGATTTAATAATAATGTAATAACTATAACAATAACTTATTTCACTAGTAAATTGCTGTTGAATGAGAAAAACAACCACCAGATGGGAAAAGGGCCTTTAACAACAACTTTGAATGCACCACGAGGCTGTAGGCTACCAGTTTCATTGAACGCACCATCTGTGTTTTTCCGACAACGGCAGCTGCAGATTGTTACATCCCGGTGTTGAATCCTCTAAAGTAAAATACAGTCACATTTTACACCGTTTAACGTTAGCAGTCAGCATTGTAACTGTGTTTAATCCAGCTACTAGCTAGCGGTAGGCTAACGTTAGCTGCTGTCGAGTGTAGTGTTAACTAGCATCATGTGCAGCGATGTTTGTTTCCTGTAACGTCTGTTTCAGAGCATCCGAGAGAAGCGCAGACATATCAGTGGCACCGGAATGAGGCACCGAAATCCACGTTGCTATTCGGTCTGGTAGATACAGGTCATGAAGGCACCTGTGCCGCATTAGCACCGGATTTCGGTACCCAACCCTATTCAGGAAGAAGATAGTAAGTAAATGTTCCAATTAATGATCCAGGCAGCACATTATCGTCTCCCTCCTTCATTTTACAGTCGAATGGTGGCTAGAACGGCTCTGGGTCAAAGTTCAATATGGAATGGATTAATCTGCGTTATTTTTACAGCCCTATTAACAACATGAAAACATCAATAAGTGCAGCTTTAGATTTCGGTAAAGTCTCTGATGCGTTATGATTTTGATCTGACTCACAACATTCATTATTTTTGTTTGTAGAAAAATGAGACAAGACAAAATGCTATATGTTGCCTTTTTGACATGTTATGATATGTTGCCTGACATGAGGACATCCATATATCCACACTGTTGAACACTTAAACATACGTGCTTTTGATGGTGATCTAAAGTGACACCCTGTGGAATGCACTCTATAAAGCTTAAAGATAGCATGGGTCAAAGGTTCAATACATTGAATATTTTCCTAAAACACACACACACACAGACACACACACACACCGACACACACACACACACACACACACACACACACACATATTTCCATGGAAATACAACCACAGGTTGGGTTGATTTATTTATCTATAACAAGGGCTTCAGTCAGAAGCTTTGGCCAATTGAAAAGGGCTGTCACAGCTACTCCCCAGAGGCAGAAATAAACATCACACCTATGACACAGCCAGAGACACAAACACATCACACATCAGCCGCCTAAAGTAAGGCCCGGCACAGCTTGCCACTACACAGGGGAGAACACAGTACAGTAAACAAGTGAACATCAAGTCAATCAAGTACATGGACACACATGCACAAACACACATATGACGATGCAGAAATCCACATACAGAGTCCTAAACACACAAACATACAGAAACACATAATTTATTTTTAAAAATCAGTGTTTGATCAAGTCCTTGAACAGGTTGTTTGTAGATCATAAGCCGTCAGGTCAGGTCAGGTCATGTATTGATGTGAGCAGTCAGCGCTCTGTTGTAGAAATCAATCTACATTAAAAAAATCCTGATTTTGCATACTTGCAGCCAACCATATGCAGTACAGTAGCTGCTAAGGTTTAATAGCACTGGCTATAACAGTCTTTATGGCTCCCTAAGCATCTGTCTAGTAAGTAAGCACACTCGGATGCCCGCACACGTACACAGTCACGTGCATATGAACACAAGCACACACGCTGCTACAGTATGACAAAGCAGATTGTGTGAATTGGGTTGAACTTACAGGCTCTGAACACTCTCCTATCAGGCTACTGTATATACTTTTGTTTTTTAGCCACATTAGCCTCTATGGACAGTTAATGTTGATGAGCCTGTGTGTCAGTCAGTTCACCACTACTACTTGATCGATTGGTGTGAAATTCTATAATGACATTTATGGTCGCCAAAGGATGAATCCTCCAATAGATACATGCTGGAATTGACCAACATGTCCGATTGGGATTTAGTATGTCAAACCTGTGTGTCAAATGTGTGTTTTACCTGTAAAATGTTTGCTGGGATCACTCTAGCATTTCCATAAAGCCTTTACATTTTAGATATATTATTTGTCCTCAACCCACTTCTTGATATACTTTAATTCTGCAACATGTTTCTAACCTTAACACCACAAGTGAATAGGAAGGTAAAGAGAGAACAACAAGCGGAGAGCGCAGCATGCTGCAGCACATTAACTAAACCACTATTACCATCCTGCCTGGCAAAGTATTAAATGGACGATTTATACATGCAGCCCATAAATCTACAACAAAACACCCCTGATGCATATGGATTTAATAACACACATAATGCAGAGCAGAGAGGAGGGAGAGAACACTGCGTGGCAAAACAATTACCAATCTCGCACCATAAGCTTGAGAGTGTGTCTTGGTATTAATTATTGAACATCCACTGTGGAGAATTACTGCCTCAACTCTTGTTGATAAATCTCTCACAGGACAGAGGGGGGATACAGAGCTGCATATGCCCTCTGTGTTGTGAACAGAGCCTTGGTATTTTAGGCCTGCTTTCGCCTATATGTGAGCATAAACTGTTTTACATGAGCACAATCAGGGGCACGACAGATTAGCACTGACACATCACAATCTTTCCTTTGAAGTGAAACAACAAGGCAACAGCTTTGAAATCAGCTCTGTTCGATCCAACTCTGAAGGACTCCTCAAATCCCCTGAGACACAGCAACATGCAAAGGATTAAGTCCTTTTGTTCTCATGTAATAATGGACCTTGGACTGCATATAGCAGTAGGCTTTAGAAAGAAGGACTCAATATCTCTCTACAGGATGACAGCAGACAATAAGTACTTGGCACAGCTACAGAAAGTGCACATCGTATCTCCTGGATGTACAAGCTAATGGTGTTTGCAGCTTGGTGTGGAGGGTTTTTGAGAGATGAAAATTGCTGCTAGCATGCGATAACAGCACTTTGCCCCTCGCCACTGAGCTCTGTAAATGATTATCAGGAGAACACTTGTGTATCTTGCCACCGCATGTTTGCATTTGCTGCACACGTGTTTGCAAATTTGTACCAATGCATGGCTGTGTCTGTGTGTAGGTGTGTGTGTGTTGTCCATCTTATCTTTTATGGCTCTAGCAACTCTGTATGGCACATGTAGGAGGGTAAAGGTGTAGGGAGAATGTGAGGGAGCAGCTCGAGATGAATACCTACAACTAAGGCCACCAGTCAATAAAAAGCATTTACTCCACATTAATGTCAGGAAAGGCCTGTACGCTCTAATGTTTAAAACAAGATCACCACTTCCTGTAATATTGGGTTTGTAATTGGGACTTAATGAAGTGAAATAAAACCTAAACGAGAGCATCATTGACATAAATAACCATTGAGAAAAAGCAACAGGTTGAACTCTGGTAGGCAGGCCATAAGTGCAGAAACATTCACTTCTTCTACTAATTGAAACCCTGTGCCCTTTTTCCAAAAAAAGGCTACAGATGAAGCTATTAAAAACTGTCCCAGTCTTCAGAAATGAGACAGCGGCTGCTAAAAGATGTATCAGGCAGTAATAGCGTCATTAATGATTCAGCAGTCATCAGTGGGGCTCGGGCACACTTGTCACTGACATTCTGGTCTGTGAGGAAATCGATGGACATCCAGGTGCGAGCGAAAAGATACTTATCTGGCCTGGAGTGAGAGCTGAATGAAGATAAAATAGCGTTGAGGCTTTAAAAAGTTTTGGTTTGCCAAGTCATTCTCAAACACCTAAAGCAGTCATGTTTTTTTTTTCTTGTGTGCAAATACTTGTCGTGTTTTGAGTATCCCAGCATTAATCTGTGTTTAAATGTACTCAAAAAACATATATTAGTTTGTCATTATAACAGGAAATCCCACTCCATTATCAAATAATAGAACATAACAACACAACCATATTTTAAATGTATTAGGATTCATTGGGAATGTTTTATATTATGCATAATGCTATTATAAATGGGAGCATCTGGCTAAATTTTAATGCTCAGTGGAAATACTGAGCAGCAGCATGACATACTGTTCCTAGAGAAGAAGAAGAGAGCACAGTCCTTCTCCTGTTTGTTAAAATCTGAAGAGAAAATAATAGCCCTATTAAGAGACAATCTTAAACAAGTCTCAACTACCCCAGTGACATTCAAAAATAATTTCCAGTTATTAAAATAATCAATACATTATCTACAGTTCCTGCACTGTAACCCTCTAGAGTCTGATAAAATATGAATAAATATTGACATTCAACAATAAATGGAAATGCTGTCGTGAATTCGTCATCTGACCTCAACACACATACTGTACATATTCACAGTTGAATGACTGTTTTAAAAGGTAGTTCATTCTAACGTCAAAGAGGTTTGGAGCATTGTTAAACCCTCGTCACACACGATGGAGGCTGCAATTGTCCTGCAGTCCTGAACCACGAGTTCCTGAATCCTTTACTGTACTTCCCTCCGCTGTACCTCCCTCACTTTTTAAACAAATACACTACACAACCAACACTATAATGCCTTAATTTAAGAGACCTGTGGGGAAGCCTCCATCTCCTATGACCTAGATGAACTGTTTAGCTTTGCCCTCCATCGATATAAACTGCTTTATTTACTTTTAATGCCTTCCTTGTATCAAAGCAGTACTAAACTGCACACTTTCTTTTTGTATGTTGTTTGCTGCATTGCCCTATCCAGTGTTAAACTTTAACTCTGTTCCTTCACATTGAGCGCCTGTGGCTGCACTAAGCCCCCTGCTGGCTCATAGAACAGTAGCCTTCCCAATGCATGCTCTCCCTCTTAATGTGTTGTCATAAGCACTGCCTTGCCTTCTGCAGTATTTCTATTTCCAGACACTTGTTTCCAGAGGCTACTAGGACACCACTAGCATAGTAACCTCCCTTGGCAGTTAGCCTGTAGCTTTCTTTTTTGTTTCATCATGTACTTCTTGTTCACTCTAACTTCTGAATGTATTTGAATTTTTGCAAATATAATAAATGTCCCTTTTCTTTGCTGTGCATTCCTACATACTAAAAACGGATTTCTCGTTCCAGATCTTCCTTTAAATAATTATTAAAATGGCACATCATTTCACTTTGAATGTGCTGTGTGAAAAGTGTTCTGTAGCTCTTTAACAGACAACAAAAACTGCTGTTATTTATAGTTAATGAAGTCCTTTTCATTGCTAATATAATAGCGATGAGGTCTCATCAAAATGTCTCTCAACATCTCCCCATTCACTTTCCCCCCAATTTACAAAAGGACACAAGCTCCATTCTTCTCAATAACCCTAATATATTGTAGTTTCCATGGATACTTTGTCTTCATTTTGTATGATTAAGTTCACAATGTACTCAATTTTATAATAAAATGACTGCAAATCACTAAGTAATTACATATATATTCATTGCACACATTCTGTCCCGGCCTATAATTTGTCAGATACTATAAAGTTACTTCCCCAAAGTACACAACCGGTCACACAATACTATTTTTGAGTGCCATGTTGACCTCTGCGCCATGCCGTGTGCATAATTAAGTGAGTTCCAGCTGGTGTGTGGTGCCATGGGGAACGAGGTGAGAATAAAGCCTGCTGGAGAGAGAAGACCCCCCCTTCTCTCTCCCATCGCTCCACCCCAACACCATCTAACTCTCTTAGCATGCCAAGTCATGATGAGGGAGCTGTGAGAGCTTTCTCAGCTGGATCTGACACACCAGGGAGAGACACTGACAGCAGCGAACACAGCAGACTGGAAAAGCCCTGCCAACTGAGCATGATGTTGGAAACTTATACTGCGTTGGAGACGTGTGAATGAATCACATTTGCACTCGATCACACACTGACACGTTGCCACAGTCATGTGTACCGCATGTTCGTATGAACACATGCACAAAAACATAAACAGTTGCTTCAAAGCTCTTGCTGATTCTCATTATCACCAAAAAAAAACTAGTCACCTGCTACCAACATTGAATTTTAGCGAGGCATCAACTATGTTGTAAAAGAGACATATTCACTGATCCATCTCTTCTCCAAATTGCCAGCTCCACAGGACCGCCCTGCAGCTTCTCTCTTCCGCAATAAACAACTGTTTTCCCATTATGTCCTGCAGCTGAAAAAAATGGCTTTACACTCCACTGAATCCATTTTCTCTTTTGCCAATACCTTTCATGTATAATCCCTGTAATCATTAGTGGCGATGGATTGTGAATGCACTAAAGTTAATTGGTTGAACATGGAAAAAAGGAATCCTATCCACCCAAATCTGGGCTACAACACTTCCAGAAAAGCCTGCTGAAGGTTAAATGTAGGCTAGATCTCATCTTTGTATTGTTTGCTTAAACGGCATCAAAAGAACATTAGGAAGCAATCTGTTTCCCATCAGTAAACATGTAAACAATCCCTTTCACATTTATTCCTGCAAACTAGCACCCCGCAATTGAGTGAAAATGTCCAACAAGTTCCTCAAGTAAGGTGTTGCCCTGTGTATTCATGTGTAATTTAATCATGTACTAGGCATTAGCAGTCTCTTTAGCTCAAGTGGTGACAGCACAACACAGACGCTGTCCTGACAAAGAGGCCCAGAGGTATAGAACTGTACAAAGAGTCTGATTAGTCGCTGCTTGACTGCCCACCCAGCTGGATGCCCCTCGGGGGAAACATGCTGACATCCAGAAGTGTCCAACAGTGCTGCTGCGCTTTACCAAACCAACCACACCTATATCTTAGGACGGAGAGTGTTGATGAGGAAGTTTGTCCCTTATTGGGGCCAGTTGAGGATCCCTTATGGTGACAGACCTGGATGTGATGTGGAGAGTTTGGGGTTGGGATGGGTCGTGTGCGTGCGTCAGCTTAGATTCCATCTCCATGGCAACACAGTGGCAAGAGGAGCTAAGCAATTAAAAGTTTTTCAAATTTGGCTCCGGCATGGGCAGGAAGCCAGCTTGACTAAATTACAATTACAGATCAAGTTCTTTGGACGGCAGGGATAATCTTATTGTCATTGCTTTCTGACTCTCTTATTTTTAAAGAGAAATGAATAAGTTCCCTTTATGTTCCCCCAAATCACAAGGAGATACTTGAAAAATACAAAGATCAAAGCTTTGGGGTTGGCACAATTCTTGCGAGCAAAATGCAGATATGAAACGCTGCCAAGTTAAGACAATCTATACACAAGAGAGTATAAGCCTACCCACAAACCACAGTGACTCATCAGGTCACTTTTCTGTTGATTAGACTCAAGGAGTACAGAAAAAGATCATCTACCTCTTGTAAATGTCTGTTGTTAGATACTCCACGGGTTGCTAAGGGCTTGAGTGCAGGGAAAACAGGGGTCGGCTGCTCCTCTGAATAGATAGTCCACTCTAAAACAAAGTGGTCTGTGCAGATACAGGGGCTACTTTTAAAAGAGAGACCCTGTCTGAAATGAAGAGCATCAGCAGCCACACATCTGACTGGCTACTTTTATAAGCCAGTTTTACTCTGCTGTGTGCGGATCTGGTTTTATTACAGTCAAAAACGAACGGCAGCTTTGACAAGCCACAAAAGGTCATTTGCTCCGGAGAGAGAGAATCACATTACCTGCAGTTCAGTCCTCTGCAAGATTTACCTTTGAGATCATTATGAATAGCAATTTAAATGCAGGATGGTAACTTTCGCTCTACACTCACATTCTACAACACCTCTCACGCAACCTGCATTTTGAGTGCCTGTGGGTCTCAAGGGACTGAGGTTCGGATCCTAATAAGGGTCAGTATCCTTACAGCCACTGGTCTGTAATTAGGGGAGAAAAGCAAAGGAAGGCTATTTGCGTGTGGAGAAATGAAAAAACAACAGAGAGGGAGAGGTGGGATGCAAGAGCGTGGTGTGGAGAAAGTGAACAGATTGTACCGGGCAAAAAGCATCTGCTGCTATCTGCCTGCTTGCCAGTTTCAAAGTAGTTCTTTCCAGAGAGGGTTTTCTATCATTTATCAGCTTTTTTTTCTCCCTAGTCTCTCAGTCATGGGACAAAAAAAAGTGTTGCCTCTAAGTCACAGCGTGTTCACTGTTATGCAAGACAGAGGTAAGCTGCTAAAATGTAAAAGTGGAAATCGACAATGGTGTGACAGTGTTGGATGAGTGGCACTGGATAACATGGTGCTATTCTGAGGATGTGGATGAAGATGCTCGCTGCTTAGAGCCACTATGGGGGGGCCTCAGACTAGGCACAATTCTCTCTGCTGCTGCCAATTTTGGAGCTCAGTGGCTCATGGAAGCTACTCTTACACAACGGTGATACTGAATTTGAGTTCAGTTTAAATCTTTTCCACTTTCTCGATCGATACATCCTCATTCTGGCTTCATATCTGGGACACGGCACCGGCTAATCGTGTAATAATATCTGCAGGTGATTGGTTTGAGGTGGTAAAACCTGAGGACCATCTGTCTATCTTTGATGTTGGCATCGCCCCCTGACATGCCACTCCTGCCAGTCCTGTTCCTTAAAGCCTGGTGGTAATTGGTTTACAGAGAGAGAGAGAGAGGGGAGAGGAGAGGAGGTGTCATCAAACCTAGGTTTCCCTCACTGGGCCCACAAGCCTGTTCTTGATGTCGGAGACACAGGAGACAAATCGCCATGATCTCAGAGGAGAGGAGAGATCTGGGCTTTAGAAGTCGACAACATATCTCCTTCCTTTCAATATTTACACCAAATTCTACTTCATTTGTAGTAGTTGGCAACACAGTCAAAACTAGTCTCTCCTCTTGTACTTGAATCAATGTGTCCTTCTATTGAAGCGTTGATGCATGATTTTTGATAACAACCACAAAAGACATGCAGCCAGCATCCGAGGCGCTTATTTGAGATGACAAGATGTAGATCTGGTAACAGTGAAATGCAAGTGGTGGGCAGGTCCGGCCTCTCCCATCTGCACTCAGCTCCATCCATTACAACACATGCAGATGGTTCTTTAGCCTGTCATTAGTGAACTGTTGAATGGCTAATGTGTGCATGTATAGTGTGTAGCATGTAGAGGTACTTCAAAGCCAAATGATGCATCACATCTTCATCAGCTTAGCCAAGCTTTGATTTAAAGGAATGTTTTTTTCTTTTTCATGTCATCATTTTATAACGCCATCTGCTCCTTATTCTTTCTCTCTCTCTCTCTCGCTCTCTCTCGCTCTCTCTCTCTCTCTCTCTCTCTCTCTGCTGGAGGCGGTATGTTTCTATCATCTACACATTTCATACCTCAGCTCAATATTATACTGTTTCTCTGTTCCTAGTAAGCTCCTATGCTCACATGCATCATCAGTGACATCAATCAGTGAGTAAGAGAGGCCCTTGAACTTCCAAGATGCATGGATTTCCTGTCATGGCTCCTGGTATAAGAGAGGATTTTTATAGCTCTGCTGTGTACCATTAAGCTCATTCCCTCCGACCACCTCCTTTCCACTGCGGTAAAACTGTCACTCACACACTGCTGTAACTGCAGACCTGATGTACTTATTACCTGTGTTGGTTTTCCGCTGTGAGTGAGGGAATGCTGACAGGCTTTTAGGCGTAAGGATTGTTCCTGTGACAACAGAGGGACTAAGTGAAAAGGGCTGTTATGAAAGAGAGAGGAGGCGTGGTGGAGCGCAGGGGGAATATGTGCCTCTGGACCAGCACAGATCTTTAGAAACTCACACAAGCCGAGGCTGCTGTCAGACAGCGAGCGGCACATTCACCAGCAGTTCTGTGTGTGTGACACAGTGCAGAATCAGGATATTTTTCCTGGAGCATCATTTCAAGTCTGGTGAGGCGCTATGAAAACAACTCTGTTCTTGCTGGGTGACAGATTTCGAATGCTGGCAATAAAGTCTTGTTACTTCCAACTCGCAGGTACAGGTAATGAAATTTGGGCGGCTGGGCTGACATATGGAGGGAAAATCTCATCTCACAATGCCACAGGGCAGCAGGCTGCGCCACACACCTGTAATGTACTTTGCTGCCATTAGTCCCTGCGGGGATGACTCCTCTTCCTAATAGGGACCAGCAGAGGACATGTCAGCAGCACTGGCCTGTGTTTTATAAGAGGATATGTTACAGAGCTGCATTACCTTAAAAGCTGATTGACTGAATGATAGAACCAATAGGAAAGCGAAAGCACTACAGTATGTTTTATGGCATCAAATCCTTACTCAATGCTGATTGATTATCTGTAATGCCAACAGGCCACCTTCAGTGCTAGCTAACGCATTGCCAGGCAGTGACCAAATTTGCTCATAAATCTTTTATTCTTCTACCTCAGGGGAGTCAAAAATGAACCATCTATTATGTCAGCAAAGCTAGAATTTGCAACCTTACTAGCACACCCACTTGAATTATTGAATAAGCTTCCTAGAAAGGGACTGGCCATGCTTTGTGATCTAATATCCTCTCAACATATTTAAAAGTGAAGAGAAGTGTCCTATTCTGATTTCATTCCTGGTTGTATGCTATCTGTGCGTGACAGCTGGCTATAATTTAGCAAGGGTTTGCGAAGGCAATCTGCTCAGCCACATCTGCTTTGGGACTTTGCACATCAGAATTGTCTAGTAATTTCCTCCACAACTGCAACTGCTAAAAGCACTTCTCAGATCAGGGCTTGTGATATTCCTAACATAACATATGGATCAAATATCATACAGAAAGAAGAACTAAAAAATTACTAAAAAACAAAACAAGAGAAGGTAATAGTGGACGATTCGCTGTCTCACCACAGCAGTGAAGTTTGCAAATTGTCCACTAAAATCTAGATGTCTGTTTTTGGAAGGCAGGACACTGTTGACCAAACTCTACAAAGCCCTAGACATCGATTGCAAAAAAGTTGTGACCTGTTTTCATACAAAGATTTAGCATCTGCCAACGTCCTGCCTTCTTCCTTGTAATGCAAGTGCATTTATAATGAATGGATCCCGGACGTGCAAAACGTTTTTATTTCACCTTTTCATTGAATGTCATACTTTAGATCAGTAGAAGACGAAGAAGATCATAGTTTAGCTCACATCATTATTTGGCAAGAATGTTAATTGGTGGGTATAACACTTACGTTTGTTAGACTTTTTGCTATGATGCTTGCTATGCTTATACAACAATAATTTGGTTTTAACTCAACAAACATGAGATCTAATTTCACCATAATATTGTGCTTTGCAACAAAACTGTTACAAGTTCAGTTATTATTTATTTCCATTATTTGGGTTAATGTTAGGCCCTGTAATTAGCCAACAGAATTTTCAAATCTGTAGGTAGTTTCAAAAACAAACATTTGCTATTTGCTACAACTGTATTTCGTGACAAAGTATAGTTTAACAAGTCATAACTAAAAGTGTGCCAAGCATAGAATTTGAGGCAGTAACCAAGGAGCTAACGGTTCCTCCCTAAAAGTTCAAAGGGGGTCTCATGCAGGGTGTAATTCAATGTATCAATGTAGAACCGCCACTGAAAAAACGGCAAGTATGAAAATACCCTTACTTTAGGCTATTCGCATATGTGCTCCCACATACATTTTACAGTTCGCACACATCTATTTTTAGTTACAAATGCAAGTTAAACGGTCGCACTGTAGAGCCCTGCACCCTACTGCAGCATTGTCACTGCCTCTCTCTTTCTGTGGCTTGAGCCCAAACGATTCTGATGATTATTAGCTTAAAAAAGCTCCAGCGTGCCCTTCCTACTGTCAGTTCCGTTAACGCAGACCAATTTCCATTTCAAGCAGCGGTGTTGAATTCAAAGCTGGGTGTATTGGAGTGTCTAAATAAATAAGGCTCATGTTGCCTGACACGTGTAAGTGGTTGAGAAGGAAGGTGAGATTAATAAAGGTCTCTCGCTCTGGTGGAAGTTATACGATACTTGGTTTAGAAGACTCTCTCTTGTGTGAAATGTGAACATACTGTATTCAGGCAAAACAAACCCCATGTAAGTTGCTAATAGAACTTGCCCTTTGTGCAAAATTTAAATGCAGGTTGAACCTTCATCAAGCCAAGGTGAAAAACCTGAGTCCAGGTTCGGCATTACTCCTTCACTGAGGTGTTCCTCTCACTCAGTTTGATGAACGTAATCACGGCTTTGTTAGGGATTTGGTCTCTGACGTATGAGTTATTGACAGAGCAATTGAAATGAAAATTGGAGTCGGCACAAAGCAAGGTCTCCCACAAGGACCTTTCTATTATTTTCAAGCTGAGGAAGAAGAAAGAGGAAAATCTGCCACAGATTATCTAACTCACTCACATTATGTCAAATAGTCCAGCCTCCCTAGTGTCACAAATTTAGTATGAAATCTCCCTGCGCACCAGAGGATAACACAAATGGGTTGCTTAGACCCTTATGACTGCAGCAGTGACTAAACAAGATAAACACACAAGGTCATTTCAGTCATTTATCCAATTAATTTCTAGAGGTTGGGGAGTTAACTTAACCAAGAAATCCCAAGTTAAAGAGTCAGTGTGGTCTGAACTGAACTGAGGTTGGGGATGTGGTTTGGGGGAGCAGGTCCATGGAGTGAAGCCAAATGGTCTGGCCTCTCCTCTGAGGGCCTGTTTAATAATAATAATAATAATAATAATAATAATAAATTGTATTTATATAGCGCTTTACATGGTACTCAAAGACAATTTACAGTAAAACCAGCACATATAGCACATTAAAAACAGATAAGCAATAAAACCAACACATAAAACAAGCATATTAAAAGCAATTTAAAAACAATAAAACCAGTAACTATCAGGTGAGAAATGTAAGACTATTGTATGTGGAAAGCTAATCTGAAGGGGTGTGTTTTAATTAGTGTTCTGAATGTGTCCAGGTCAGTACAGTCACAGATGTGTATGGGTAGGGAGTTCCAGAGGGAGGGGACTGCAATGGTGAAAGCTCTGTCACCGCAGGTATGGTGTTTAGTCAGACTAGCTAGCCATGGTGATTAACATTTGGGACATAGGTGACTCATCCCTGCTACAGCCTCAACCCAGAGACAATTACAGGGAGTCACACCACTCCAGCAACAGACACTCCATCATTACCTGTAGTTCAACAGTGCACAGATGACACTTTGTCCCTCTCTGTCTGTCTCCTGCTTATCTGAGTCAGACCTTCTATTTTAAGTGGAACTCTATCCTATCACATGTGTCTGTAAACAATACAAATGGCGGTGTTGGCAGATGGCGCTGCGATTACCGTACATTTAAAAGGTTGTTAATCAGCAAATTTCATTCACAGTCTTCATTCTGTGACAAGCTGTACTCTGCTGTATTGTGCTCTTTGTCTTTGTCAGAGGTAATTAAAAGCCATTTGAATAACGTGTGAATGAGTGAGACGAGATTCTTCTGTTATTTTTCATTTTCTAGAACTTCTTTTATTTTCTGAGTAGAGAGAGAGTGGTCTAATGAGGCTTTCGAAGATTAAAATATGAAATATCTTGTAATCGCGCAATCGGCTTTTTCTTTTTTAATCAACGAACCATACTTGATCAGCTGTATTCAGCATGGTGGTGCTGTATTGGGTGGTGATGGCGCAGTGGATATGACACATGCCTTTGGTGTGGGAAATCTGGGTTCAATTCCCACTGTGATACATCAACCAATGTGTCCCCATAGTTGCTCCAGAGGCATGTGGCCTCTGACATATGGTGCTTTTCCATTACGTGGTACTCGCCTTTTTTGGTTTTCCATTACGAAAAAAAGTCCCTGGTACCTGCTAACAGGTACTTGTTTTAGTACCACCTCAGTCGAGGTTCCAAGCGAGCTGAGGCGATACCAAAAGGTGACGTGAAAGCGAGAGAGGGGGGTGTCCTGAACAAACCCGCCATTTTTAAATAGTTTAGCCAGCTGTGTTTATTTTCTTTTTATTTATTGGACTGCCTCCAGCTTCATTTGAAACAAAATGTGTCTTCTGGCTGTGGCAACAACAACACACCTTCCACGTTCTGTGTCGCGTTAGGTCACGGCAGTTTACTGCGGCGCCGCTATGACGACCAGCCACGCTGAGGCGGTACTAAAATCTGCTATGGAAAACGGACGCACAGTGAGGCGAGTAGAGTCGAGGCGAGTCGAGCAGGTACCATGTAATGGAAAAACGCCAATATATAGCAATTGTAAGTCGCTTTGGATAAAAGCATCAGCTAAATGACACGTAATGTATTATTGAGGACATTCTCATCACCGTCTGGTCTGCCAACTCAGGGATAAAATTTACCACCAACAAAAAGAAACTGTCAGCAGAGACAAAACTTGCCTTTTCTTTGATTAACAGTGTAGTCAGAGTGAAAATGGGACAAAAAGAGGAGCATTTCTTAACAAGATCCACAGAGGTTTGAACAAGTTGGGAGTTGAAGTTGCAGCTAAAATTGAAGCATGAAAAAGATGAGTTGTAAAAGAGGAAGAGCAGAGCGGATTCCAGAGGCACGGTCAGATTTTGAGTAGTACGATGCAAGCATGTATCTGAACAATTGTCACTTAGTTTTCACTAAATGTGAGAACTCTATACTGAGAATTGTTATCTCTGATCATACAAGTATTTCTTTTTAATGCTCCTTTAAAGTTGTTACTTTGCAGGACAAATGAACCATCTGCTCCGGCATCCTTAATGCTCAATCAACTATTCAATTTTCATCAGCCGAATTGAGTCAAAGCAGACGTACGGCTTGTTCTGCACGCACAAATGATTTGGTTAGCCACTTTAATGACCTGTGCCCATCAGCCTTGGATGCTACTGCACCCTTGAAAACTAGATCAGTTCACAAAGTTAATCCATCTCCATGGCTTGATGACGCAACACTGGTCGTAAAAAAAGAAGAGGACAGAAAAGCTTAATACAATATCAAAGTAAACCTTCTGTATAAATAAATATAAACCTCCTTTCCTCCAAAATATATTTTGATATTTATTTTTTTCATAATGTTCTCAGAGAAGTTTTAAAATGTATTCATGTATTCAGTACTGGAAAGTATTTATCCTGTTTGTTTTGCTATACAGTCCTGCTATACAATTTGAAGCTGTACGGCAGCATTTAGCCCAGTTGATGATGTCATTTTAATTGACTGCCTCATGGGCTTAAAGGGTAACTACCGTTTTTTTTTAAACCTGGACCCTATTTTCCTATGTTTTTGTGTCTAAGTGTCTGATGATATGAACAATCTTTGACATTGGTCCAGCATTAAGCAAGATCGCTGCAGTCGGCAGCGGCGAAACAAGCTACAATGTAAGTTTTCATTTACCTTCACAGAAGTGCTCGTTTTGCCACTGACAGGCTCAGATTGATATTCCAAGTGTCTGACAACATTATGGAAAGGATCCCTTCAGAGATACTTTCAAACCAAATACCAATCAAATACTACAGAGACCTTTCAAACCTCGTTGAGACCTTTCTGTTTAACCAGAAACAGCTCTGAAGTTGCTAGTGCTAAACCCACCAGACTCTATTTAAAAAAGCAATACTTTTAGCGTGTATAGAGCCAACCTATTTTCACATGTAAATCGGTAAACTATGTGTTGATTTCAACCAAAACTAGAGTTGCGATGGTTGGAAAACTGGAAAGACGACCCAAAACGGCATTTCATAGTTTTATTTTGTTTCTGTCAACTTTGAATGAAGTGTATTTTACAATGCTAAAATTAATGTTTATTTACATTGATCTGGTGGGTTTAGCGAACGCAATTTCGCGGATGTTTTTACATTTAAAATAAGGATCTTACTCTTCAACAGAAAGTTCGACCTCATTAGAAATCATTTCCATAACGTTGTCAGACACTTTTTTCACAAAACGAGTTTTGTGAAGGTAAATACAAGCTGGACAATTGCCCTATTAACAAACATTGTAGCTTGTTTCGTCGCTGCCAACTGCAACTGGACCAATTTCAAAGATTGCTGTTCCCATCAGTCACTTAGACACAAAAACATAGTTCAGGTTGGAAAAAAACGGTTGTTACCCTTTAATCCTACTTTTTAAATAGAATCTACTCAGAAGATTTCATTGGTCAGGGTCACACATGTGTCAGTGGTTCTATTGTTTTCTCCATGTTCCCTGTTGGCAAAATCATTCTTGACCAAGGGTGACTCAGTCTGGCCACCTCCATTGCTGACTTTGAGTTCAACCTTAAGTCCTCAGGCTACACTTATGAAGTTTTTGTTTTTTTCTTTGAATTGAGAGGGCCTTTACTATTACTTTCTTATTACTATCTTTTTCAACTTTTATTTAATGCTTCCTATCGTTATCTTTGTTTTAATGGCTTTACTCTTCTTGTATTGATTCCCTCTCTGGCAGCAACTTTGTAAAATAAGTGCAATATAGGTTTATAATTATTGTCTCTGTTACTGTGAATGCATCTATTTAAAGTGTGACAAAACCATGTGGGACTGTAATAGCTTGTTCTCTTTTTACATCCTATTTTTTACTAATTCAGTGTGTCAGCACTACCGCAGGGCTACAGTTTGCCCAGCTAGTCACTGCTGTCAGACTGTCAGAGTGTCACCACAAGGCACAGAGGACCAGCAGCTTTTAACACACTAATGTCAGAGCCGGTTCCAATGATCCATTAGTATTTACTGTGCATGATGACACAAGAGTTTAATCTTTATTAGCATCGATCTTTAACAACAGTTTAACTGGGCAACAGTTTCCTCGCTGACGCTATTACACATCAACTTGAACACAGTGAATGGAAACTTTGTTTGTCGATGTGGATATTCTCTTCAAGTCAACTGCTATAATTGTGTCCACATTTAAAGTATTTTCATTTAATATGCTATGTAGGAACACAGTGAGCTCCCTGTCCTGCAGAGATGCTGAGGTTTTTCAGCGTACAGTGGGAGGCATTAAAGGCGGACTCCATCCCTACTGCGATTTCAAGCAGCCTTTTCAGCATGTGATAAGTCGGAGGCTCCGGGGGGTTTGGAGGCCATTTACATGCGGGACACAGTGGTGCCAACCACCAAAATCCCTATTAACATCACCCTTTTCTTGCATATGCAGCTTTACACTTCAGTCAAATATGAAGCACAGAAACACTGGCTGCCTTATTAAATGTGCTCCTTTAAGAGCACACTGTCAGCAATGTGCGAACAGGGAGGGAGAACAGGAGAGGCACCGGCACAGGAAGGACTTTCCTCACTGGAGAAAAGCCTTTTATTTCAGTCACAGTCATTCTCTATGGATGAGGTGAATAATCCTGTCAACACAGTGCCAAGCCTGCCAAAACACTGAATTATTATCCAATTATGATTTGTTTTTCAGTGGGCTTCCAGGATTTTCATGTGTTGGTTCTTCTGCTCAACTGGCAAGAATTGACTGGCCGACACATTAAACTAACAGGAGTTGGTTATATAAGAGATGGAGTTTACACTGTTACTGTTGTTTTATCTTATTGACCTGACTAGGAAAGCAACCCACACTGGCACTTAGCATACACGCACACTAGGATTCAGCGTGACCCTGATAGTTCAGCCCATACCAGCGAGTCAGATAAAGGCTGCCGGGGTGCAAGTGGAGACGGTGTTAAAACGGTCATGCATGATAAAGCACAGGGAGACCTTGTCTCTACAGCTGCAGAAGTGATATTCAGAGCGTTTAGCTGGACTGTGTTATCTTAAGTGCACACAGGAACAGCGTGTAGTGACACCTCGGATGGAGGTTAGTCTAAAGAGAGGAGAGATATACCTTCTATGGGCCTCAGGGGCACTTCAGAGAGAGAAGAGAGTGTGACTCATGGGGTGGAAGCACAGAGACAAATAGGCAAGCTTCCTTCTGACCAGCAGAACGAGAGCGATTCAGTCCTCTTCAAACCCAACCATCTGTCAGTCCCTGCTGTGGTAGGCCAATAGATGATGCTTTACAGTAATTTCATCTTCTCCTGCCACTTGTCCTTCTCTCCTTCTGTAATTATATGCATATTTCCAGTATGTGGGAGTGGAGGGAACTCCCTCTGTGTCCTGTCTCTAAATCACACTAAACCCATCCAGTTGTCACTGATGTGGACGATGTGGGAGGTTAAGGTTGGTATTGACAGTAATTTCTTCTTCTCCCGTCCCTCACCCTATGTTAGATGTAACATCTATCCAGTCTGAAGGAATGACACAGGTGTGATAACTTGTGTTAGTCCCCCCATGCAAATTCAAAGATCTGTCCAACTGCCTTAGACACTGTTTTATTAAGGCAATAAAAGCCCTCTTTTCTTTATATACTTTGTTTTTTTCCCTTAAGTCCTCCTTTCTTAACATTAAGAAGCACATACATGGATAAAAATACCAAGTAATGATAAAACATGAGCTGGATATGAAAAAATGAATGGGGAGATATGTCTGATATGTCTCAGAGGACCAGATATTTTTTCCAAAGATTTGAGCTTGCAATGAGGTTCAATTATTAATTAGCAAGAAACAGAAGAAAGGCTGAACAAAGGAAATGGTGGCGGCAGAAAAAGAACGAAGGAAAGGTAGTAAAAAAAAAAACAAGACGAGCAGCCCCTTGAGGTGGTATTGACCCATAGCCATGCTTTGAACTAAATGCTAATATCAGCATGCTAACATGCTCATAATAACAATGTAACAACATGCTAATGTTTAGCTGGTAACATTTTCCAACGCCGTTGTAGTTTAGCGTGTTGGCATGCTAGCATTTGAGAATTAGCAATAAATACAACGCTCGATGCATGGTTAGCCAGCAAGCCATCCTGAGGACGCTACAAAATAAAAGATAGTGTGGCTGTGGCTCAAGAGATAGAGCGTAATCACAGGATTGGTGGTTCAATCCCCAGCTTCTCCTGTCAGAGTGTCCTTGGGTAGATGCTATATCACCTAACAAATCTGGCATACTCTGCAAGCGTCAACACTGAAGTTGAAAGGTTAGGTTAAAAGGCAGGGTTAGGGTTACATCTCGTTACTTATAAGGGTTATACCTTAGAAGTTCAAATAACCGTCTGTGTGTTAACACCTGCGCAGTAGGCTTGTGTTGTCGTTCGGTGGGTAGGATCTAGCATCTAATGTGTCCCTGGGCAAGACAATGACTGAACACCAAATTGATCCTGATGTTCAGACCTTACATGGTAACTTGCTGCTATTGGTGTGTGAGTGTGTATGTGAATGGGTGAATGAAAGGCAAATTCTTAAATGCTTTTGATAAAAATCCTATATAAATCCAGCTATTTACCATTAAGATCAAATCAAAAATCAATGTATTTTTTCTCTAATGCGTTTTTTAAGGGGAAGACCGCCAACAAAACTTGCCTTACAGCCACCCAAACCGAATATATCACCTGCAATGTAAGGCGAAAAATGACGCCTGCCACCATCAGAGAATCACTAAAGTCAGCAGACTATGAATATCTGTACAAAATGTAATGGCAATAAATCCTAGACTTAGTAAGACAGTGGCTATAATGTGGATTTTCTGTTTCGATTTACCTTACAGATGCAGTGTAGTGTATTAAGCTAGAACATATCAGTTTTAATTGTCAACTGGTACCAAGTAGTAGTTTGAACTTCATGGCATGGCTAATTACTAATATTTACCCACTAATGGCTCCTAAAACTCCTCTGGATAAAAGGTTTGTGTCATTGTACCACATATACAGTGGCTTTAATACCCGCTTTCAGGTATGAGTTGATCGCCAAGAATTATCCAATCAAACATTTAATGACCTGAATAGTGCTTTGGTCCTTTGGCGACAAATAACTGTCTTGTCCCCCCAAGTCAGAGGGGGAAAAAGGGGAGGACACACACACACACACACACACACACACACACACACACACACACACACACACACACACACACACACACACACACACACACACACACTAAAGTGGACTCTCTCCTCAGCTTAATTACATTTCCCAGCACAGTACTGCTTTTCATGATGGTTTGAGTTTTTTTTGTGTGTGTCTCTTGGTGCCAATCCTGTTCCTCTATCCTGCCATATTCTGTCTGCTAAGCATACCAAACATTGCAAGGAAAAACACAACAACCGGAATGGGGTAGTGTGCATTAAAGCGGAATTAAGCTTGTGTTTTAGTTCCTCTGTGTGCGTGCATTTACACTATGTGTGCAACCTACTTCTGTTAGACCAAACGTTCTTGAGGCAATAAGACGTCCTGCAGTTATTGGATTGTTTTGCTTCACTTTCTCTTTTCATGGGAGAAGAGAGACAGAGCAAGATAGTACTGCAGCACCTACACTTCATGGACAAAGACAACCTTCTCCCCTCCCGGGCACTCAGCCTCTCTAATGGCTAAATACATCACATTTACCTTTATCTAACTGCCTACACAGTTAACTTCAGTGTTGCAACAGATATTGCCATATAAGTAAGGTATTTTAACCCATACTCGCCATACATTTCACAAAGGTGCCACCCACACTTTAAAATATTTTTATCTCTTGACTCAGACTACACTAGCCCTTTGCTCCTTGCAGTAAGGTGCTAATGTCTTCTATATGACAAGGGGCCTTTGGGATAAAGCTGCCAGTGTTTTCCTAGGAGGCTGAGCATATTGGTGGCCATCTGCCTCTGCAAGCAGTGCCTCACACTGTGCCAGCATGACCACCCACAGAGTCCAGAAGCTGTGGGCGCTCTCCCCTCAAAGACCCAGCACCTTTCTATCGTTTGGCCTCTTTGACATCTTCAGCTAGTGAGTGGCACTGAAGTAAAATATAATAAACTATACCAATTCAATTAAAGGTCATTAAGATCATATACTAAGTAGTGCTGTCAAACGATTAAAATATTTAATCGCAATTAATCGCATCAATGTCATAGTTAACTTGCAATTAATCACACATTTTTATCTATTCTAAATGTCCTTAGATTTTTTTTTGTCCCATTATTTTTTCTCATTTTAATGCTCTTATCAACATGGAAAAGTGGATCGGCTTGCTTTGTGCTTTTGTCGCCTGGCTTTGACGAGGGGGCGGAGAATTGGCATCAGCCGTGTGCTTGGCCATCAAGTGGTATTTCAGACTGGACGTGCTGTGATGATAGCTCAGTTCACAACGACAAAACACACAGATCACTTTGGTCTTGTCAATGGAACCATTTGGCAACTTTTTCAAAGTAAACTTTCCATTCAGAATCTTATTGGCATCCATTTCGGCGTCTCGCACTCGCCATCCACTCAAAACGTAACGTTAGCCTACTACTCTTTGGCCGGCTCGCAAGCCCAAACAAGTGTGTGCGGCGTGCCTGTTGTTTTGTTTCCGGTCTAGCTAGATCCAGTGTGGTGTTGTAGTTTTTCTAACATTACTAGTTGTTGCAACAGCATGTGAAAAAAACTACAAAGTTTGCTAGGCCAAAAAGAACGTTAATCTCACGATAACAAAATGTAAGCCGTTAAAATGGGTTTGCGTTAACGCCGTTAATAACGCGTTTAACTGACAGCACTAATACTAAGACAAATATTGGGTCTTAAAATTATTATTTCTTTGTATGTGAAAAATGCTTTTGCTTAACCATGTTACTTTGCATCCTCAGCTTTCTTCCATAAAAGCTTCAAGTTGAAAATTGCATTTTTACATATGTTTTGGGATGGCCCTCGTATTGCTCCTTTTATTATTTTTTTGGGAAATGTGTTGTCAAATCCATCTCTCTGTCTTCTAAATGACAATACATCCCTTACTCTTAATCAACGTAGCTTGTTGTTTGCAGGCTTTACAGCTGCAAAAAAGTACAATTTTACAAATGTGGTACACACCGAGTCTCTCTTTGCAGTCTTACTGGTTTCTGGCCTTTAGTACAATAGCAAATTTGGAATATACAACAGCTAAGATAAATAGAGCATGCTCTAAGACAATAAAGGCATGGACGGCTATCATAGCCCCCCTTGATAATCTATAGATTTAAATACTTTAACCTCAGCAGCCACCCCTACCCCATTTTTTATTTTTTATTGCTGTTTCTGCTTGTTTGGTCATTGCATTCATCCATATACAATGTATATGTTGTGCCTAAAAATACAATAAACATTTGATCACAAAAAAAACATTCACATTTTCAAAGCAGGAAGGGGCGGAAAACATCCTGTCACTCTCAGAGTCATCTGTCTTTTGTCACTGGGTATGACTAAAACATGAAATGATGGATATCTCCTCAGGCAGCATCCTGACAAGCAAAGTCTAGCATTTTAAATGTGTTGCCTCCAGGCATGTGTAGTGTTACATAATGAAGTTCTGCCGTGAAATATATTAAGATACCCAGTTTTACATGCAACTACAGTATATTCTCTCTGCAGAGCGACAGCTTCTTAGACTACAATGGAGGATAATGACAAAACTATGTGCAATGTACAATATGCAATATGCACACAAAACAGACACACATGCAGTACACAAATATTTTTGACAGAAATGTGACGCCTGTTATGAAATCTGGGCTTTTGTCTTACAACGGTGATAATTCTTATTTGATTATTGAATATCATAGCTGGATTCCTAGCAGATACTTCACTGAAAATGCTCACTGCTACCTAACAGGTCTTCACAATAGAAAAGTGATTGTTTTTTGCTGGCAATGCACTTCCATTATCTTTTATATTGCCAACTGCTGATGTGTGACACTCTGTCGAAGCACACATTCTCAGTAGCATCGTTATTAGAAGTAGAGAAGGTGTTCATTACAGCTGCAGACTGAAGGTGTTTATTACAAAAATTGAGGTGTGCAGGTAATTCTTCAAACTGTCCCCAAGCCCGAAACTCCACAGTGACACAAAGTTAACAACACGCCTAAAAGAGACATTTTACCACTGACACAGCAGCAGCAATTATTTCACATCCTGTCTTGCCCATTCCTTCACTAATCTGTTTACCTCTATATAAACAAAAAATCATTAGGAGCAGTATGAAACAATAGATTTGGGACAGTGGGACAGGCCTGCTCATAGAACAATCAAGACAGCAGGCTCAGGGGGCAGTGGTGGATCCCGTGGTTTAAGTCTGATCATAAGAAGCTTTTTTTTTTAAGTGGGCTGTCAGAGTACTGGCAGAGAAATAATGAGCTATTCGTCAGTTGAGGAGGAATAACCATCCCTTCATTGGGCGTTCCCAATCTCGGCCCTCAAAAACCAGCTACTTCCTCTCAGCCGAACATCCACGTAATTAGCCACCAATACTGCTCACCCTTTCCAATCAAACTGCAGCTATTGAAAGTGAGGCACCATGAGCACGAGGTAATTACCCTTGACACTAAAAGGACCTTTCACTGCCCAAACCCTCACCGATGGGATTGAGAGCTTATTAAAACATTGGAGAGCTGAAGTTTGCCAGACTAGAAGAAGAAGGTCCTGAAGGACTAAGAGAGCTCGTTTCAGGATGGCATCCTGACAACTGCGTGTGGTCGGTACACACTAATACGGACCAGTGGGCTGTCAGGAGCCTGTCTATGGGTCATTGCCTGCAGCGAATTATTCTCCCTTCATATAGGCCAGACATGTAGCACACACACATAGAGTAAGCCTTACTTTTCTGTAGACGATCATGTTGGGGGAGTCCTCCTCTGGATCAGTGGTGCCCACACCTCCCTGGTCTCTGGACCCCTCCGCCATTTTCACTCCGTCCTGTCGAAGAAACAGATGAAAACATGAATACAGCACCCAGCGTCCCCTGGACGATGGAAGAACACAATATTCTGACTAACGATAAACATCAGTCGGAATTTCTATTTCCAAAATGTAACCAAAATTCCTCCAGCATTTATCGTCATGACATTCAGCTGCCAAAATGGGTGCTGCTGTCTCGGAAAGGAGACGCCTGTCGCAGTAGGGACAGATAAGAGAGCTCAGGTAGGCTGATGTAAGCAGACTATTAACTAAGCTGCAAAGTCAAATCTCGAGCATACAGTACAATACAGCAGTGATTTTCAAACAGGCGTACTTGTGGGGCACTTCTGCAGTTACCATGAAAGATAGTAGAGTTGCTCATATCATTTTTATGATTTTTTTAGCAAAAGAAAATATATCCACATTTTAAGTTAGCTGTAATCTCCAAACACTTGAGTGAATTGAGAGTGAACATGTGTTAGCATGAGCAGAGGTCTAAACAGTTAGTAAAAGTAATAAATGGTTAAAGTAATAGATACACAGTGGAAATATAGATAAAAGTATGGATATATTTATTCTACTTTAAATAGCTAAGCTTAACTGGATAAATGGTTGAAACATGCCACTCCATATAGTGGTAGTTTAAATGCAAACTTGACCACATTGACAGTCTATTTGGATAAAAACATTATTGCAACAGTGTCCACTTTATGTAATAGTGTCAAATAACATCCAATTACAAATAAAATAAAATCAACAAAAAGCCTCCAATTGTTAAAAATGCACAGTAAATTAAATATGGCTGACTTCCTGTTGGGTGAAAAGGATGGCTCCAGGAGGTCTGGCCATGATAAATATGCCTACCAAATTTCATACATCTAGGTCAAATGTACTGCAGGTGCTACTTCTTTGAACTTTTGTAGGGGGCGCTATTGAGTAATTTTGTTACACCCAAGAAGGACCCATAAAATACAAAAATGTTCACTGGTTCTTATGCGTGTGCAAATTTTCACACATTTTCATGAACCTTTAGCCCCTCAAAAATGTGATTCATTCAAGAGATTAATAATAATAATAATAATCCTATCGATTTCAATAGGGCCTTCACTGACCGACTGTCAATGCTCGGGCCCTAATGAACACAGGTTGGTAACCACTGCGGTACAGTGTATCAGCTCAGGGGAGTCAGGATGGCAATAATAATTATGTATACAGCACAGATGTGTGCCTACAACACCTAGTCAATGTGGCTGTGAGGAGATGAGTCATCTTTCTTCACATAAAAACTGATGTTCATAATGAATGAACCCTCGCTGAGGTGATGCTGTTAGTTTAACTGTGGTTGATGTGTGCCACTAAGTTTTTTGTTGTTTTTATGCTAAGCGTTAGTAAGTATTGACTCCATTAGCTGCCTGTAATCATAATGGTTACCTCTGATCTGCCTGCACTCTCCCCCCCAGGCTTCATGCTGAGAGCTGCTGTTAAGGGATTTATTTACAACCCCTACACAGTCCCCATCACTTTCTCGTGGCTGTCTCCCTCCCTCCCTTCCTCCCTCCATCCCTCCCTTAATCTTTCAGGAGAATTCATTCTGCTTAACTAAGGATTTCCATAAACTACTCAAACGATTGGGCTTCAACGAGCCCCCTCAGCCTCCTCTACCCTTTGGCATTGAAGGCTTCTGTGTGCCTTAAATGGGTTAAACCATTTATTAGTCCTTTAATCATGCTGAGGAACGAGGGGTGAGGGGGTGGATTACACAGTTTGACGCATTCATAATTTCTGGTACTTCTAAAATCACAAAGTGTGAGAGAATAAAGCTGCCAGGAGAAAAAATAATCACACACACAGCTCACTATTCACTGTATTTGTGTTTTAAAAAAGAACTATGATGAGCTATTGATGGGAGAAAGCACAGAGGATAAAGAAAGCACTTCATGACAGGCACACATGAGCGGGCACAATATGAAACCTTCATACGTTAACTAAATTAGTAACACTGCATCTTGCCAAGGGCCAGCTGCTAGCAAGGGATTTGGAGTAGTTGAATTATGTAATTGTAGCCGTGCAATGTTACAAGTCTGAACAACTGCAGATAATGGCTCTGGCGGAGAGAGGGGAAAATTGAAATAGTTCAAATTCAGCATACCACTGGCTTGCACAACAGCAGACATGTACGGTGGCTTTGTCACCATAGTTGAACACTTTAATCTATTACACCACAGAGCATGGTGATGTGCATGAGTGAATAAGTAATCATCCGCTCTCGCCTTACTGTTTGTTATTGCCACCAGAAGTGCGGAGTACAGCACTCCCCATTGGCTAACACGTCTGTGCTCTTTTTAGAGGCTGAGCATATTAGACAGCTAATCTTTGCATCCGCCTCAAGGGCCGTATTGAATGGCAGGCACTATGGATTGCATATCACCTGCTTAAAAAAAACAATAGCGAGCCAATAGGTCCCTTGTGGACAGTAAGCTGTAATTCTAGAGAACTTCCTCCCAATTGAGCTGCTCAAGCATGCAAATCAAACTCCACAGAGAGGCATGTCCAAGATGTTAATTGAAAGCTTGTGTCAAAGTGAAATGGATGCAATATGGACAGTTGCTAAAAGACAGCCAGAGAGCACCAACATGCCATCATGTACAATGCATGTGTGCATCTCTACACATGCACAACCTCACATCCGAGCAAACACCAATTTATGAGGAGACAAACACAAAAGGACACCGCACACAAACACATATTCACAGGGCAGAACCCCCTGCAGTAGCTCAAATAAACAAGCCAATAGACGCCCCGTCAACTGAAACACACTGCCAGCGAGTTCACACACAGAACAAAAACATGCTCCAGATACACGCAGAGCCATATTGTGATTGTGAGTCTCAAAGCTGTGTTCAATCTCAGCAGGCGAGCAGCCTAGTGCAATGCAACATCCGTGACACCTGATAGTTGCCATTAATGAAGCATTCATTACCTTAGAAACAAAATAATGCCTGGTCCACTCTGCTCCCCTGGTTGGCTCCCCCTTAGCAACAAGCAGCAGGCAGGTTCATGGTATAATTGGCAGAGGGGGAGAGAAGGGGATGAAGAAGACAGGGTGATGAAAGCAGTGAAGCAGCGAGAAAGAGAGTGAGAGAGAGAGAAGCTGTCTGGTCACTGCAGTATTCCTCTATTCCTCCTCCTCTGCTTCTCTCTTCACCAGTCCTGCCTTGCCCCAGCAGTTTAGGAAATCCTCACATGTGTACACCTCGTTCATCCCCCCTCTCCCTATGTCTGCATGTGCTCGAAGCAAGTTTGTGTGTGTGTGAGAGAGAGAGACAGAGAGAGACAGAGAGATGTTGGGAGATGCTGCTGATGCAACAGAGAGGCAGATCAAGTTGGAAAAGGGGGAGGCATAAAGGAATTACAGAATATGAAGGGGAAAAGAGAGGGAGGGGAAAGCCAGACGGTGTATGTGTGTGTGTGTGTGTGTGTGAGAGAGAGAGAGAGAGAGAGAGAGAGAGAGAGAGAGAGAGAGAGAGAGCACGCACACTGGATACACAGTGTAGAGGAAAGGAGGACAGGGAGATGCACACTGCAGCAGCGCCCACTGATGCTGAAAATAAGAAACATTTCATTAGGAGGATATTGAAATGCTAATATAAAAACAAGAAACTGTTACTGAGCACACACACATGCAGGCTATAAATATATATTCCAGACTCTTTGAAGCAAGCCACCTCAGAGATAACGCTTTTCAATTTCCATTCAAAGCTTATGTGTGTGAGGCGTATTCTTAAGCAGGCCATGATCCCAAGTTAGACACATTTACACAACTTATATTTGTATTTCTGAATGTTTTTATATCCTCACATTACTATAAATTCCATTTTTGTTACTGAGGATGGCAAACAGAATCTCTATTTCGGTCTCCAGCGTTGCCCCTTTTGCATGTCTATGTTCTCCTCCTTCCCTCTGTCTTCTTGGAAACTCTGGAATCAGTCAAGCTTAAATGGCAAACCCGAACGAATGAACCTTTTTTCCCTGCAATAAATGAGATCCCAAAAGCCCCCGAGGAAGATACTCCAGAAATAAATGGCATGGCCAATTTGTGAATGC
The DNA here is from genome assembly GCF_031162955.1 of Sander vitreus. NCBI lineage: Eukaryota > Metazoa > Chordata > Actinopteri > Perciformes > Percidae > Sander > Sander vitreus. The sequence goes on from NC_135874.1 coordinate 17,201,785, forward strand.
ATGCATGCAGAGTGAACACACACACAGAAACACACATACAGATGTTTGTGTTGACAGAACCAGTTCACCAGTTATCAGAGAACTATCTTGCTTGCTATTCTCCACCATGTGTTCTTCTCTCTTTTAGCAGTGTGCTGTTATCTAAGCAAAGGCTCTCTTAAGCTCCCTCTTCATTCTTTTTGAAAATATTTGAGGTGTTTCGAATATTCCTTACACAGAAAGAAAAGACCGAATGAACAGATTTTTATCAAGCTAAACAGAAGAAAAGACCAATTTCCTTCAGTCCAAAGCAGAAGAAGTTAGGAAAATGAACTCAAAACTGCTGTTCTTAGTAAATGTGGTAACCAAGGGAAACTGAGGTCACACACCCGCATGTCTATTAAAGTGTGAAACCATTCGTCGGCCCACTGTGCTTACACCACACATTTCTCTAATACGTTTCAGCAGGAAAGGAGCAGGTATATTTTAGGAGTGGGGGGAAAAAAATCGATACAGCATAGTATCGCGATATTTTCCGTGGCAATACTGTATCAATACCACCAAGTATTGATCTGTTATTATTACATTACATTACATGTCATTTAGCTGACACTTTTATCCAAAGCGACTTACAATTGCTATATATGTCAGAGGTCGCACGCCTCTGGAGCAACTAGGGGTTAAGTGTCTTGCTCAGGGACACATTGGTTGATGTATCGCAGTGGGAATTGAACCCTACCCACACCAAAGGTAGGTGTCATATCCACTGCGCCATCACCCCATACGTGTTGGTCAGTTTGTGCCCATTTTGCAGCAATCAAATTGAAGTGAGATAAACAAACAGAGAAATTTATCTTTTTAGATAAAACAGATGTTGACAAAGTTTCCTTTTGGGGACATCATTTGAAATTGGGAAATATTTGAAGTTGGAAAAAAGGTAATACATTGCAATATATCGCGGAACATTGCAATATGTTTAAAATCGCACTAATATCTTATTGTGACATAAGTATTGTGATATCGTATCGTGATGATATCGTATCGTGAGGCCTCTGTTGATTCCCACTCCAAGTATATTACATCCCCCATAAAAATAGAGCTCTGCTATCACAACTACATGTATACTTCTCTGTATGTCTACCATATTAGTAGTTTCCTATCTCCACAGCGCTAACCATATAGCAATATGACATATCACCCATCCCCCCTGATTACAATTAGCCACACACATGAACCACACTGCAGTGACCTGCAATCAGCATATCTTCCTGTCCCATGAGCTGCTCTGGCATTATGGAGTGCCATCATTAACAAGGTAACAGACAGGCAGGCAGGCAGGCAGACAGACAGACAGACAGACAGACAGGGAGTTCTCTAATCTGCTTTAAGGGGGCCAGCCCAGTTATAATCTGCATTAATGCTAAATTATTGAGCAGACCGTTCACAGCCACACCACTGCCAGAGAGCAACACTACTGGCCACACACATGACATATGGAGACATTCATTGTAGAAAGAACTTATTTAAAAGATAGGTTCACAATTGTTCAAGTATGTCTTACAACAATATCCACATGCCTATACAGTATGTATGTTGAAAAGGATATTGGTCATTGTAATTGTTTCTTATGTCCATACTGACCGTGCAGAAATCCTCACCTGATGATTTTCAATGTAATTTAGGAGATGGAAGACTGTCCGGAGTCCTCGTTCTGTGCCAGATGGCAAAAATATTAGAATGGCAATCTCTCTTGGTATTTCTTTTGTTGGTAAAAAGGACATTTTTAATCTGGGTTTTAAATTGGAGTAATGCTATGTATTTATTGATGTTAAACATGTTGTTTTATTGTAAACTTTAGTCTTGCAAAAAATATGTATTTTAATTTGTGTTGTTTCAATTTGCTATGTGAAGCACTTTGGGGTACATGTTTGTGATAAATATGCTAATATTATATGAATAAAGTTGCGTTGAGCAGTCTACTTTTACATGTTTCTATGAGTCCGAGTTAGACAAAACATGTTGGTAGAGATAGTCTAGAAATTCCCTCTTTTTAACCATGCTGCATGACTCTAGGGATAACGTTAGCAATGCTGGTCGGTCAGCTGAATAATCTCATTAACTGTTGGATGATTGCCATAAAACTTGCTACATAATTATATTTATATTCCAGGCCCCTAGGATACATAATTAGCCATTCAATTCAAAATGTAAAACCATAGTTTATTCTAACAGCTCATCACAACCTTGTTTAGTGCTTACAAGCAAAAGTTAGCATAATAACATGCTAAACTAAGATGGCTAACCTAGTAAAACCAAACACTAACGTTATCTGTTACAATAAAATATCTTATGTTAGCATTGTCACTGTAAGCATGTTGACGTTACCTTGTAGCTCAAAGTACAGCCTCACACAGCTGCTAGAATGTCTGACACGCTAACGTTACTTATTAACTCTCCCTCCAATGCAGCTCATTAAGGAAACACTGTGGAAACAGAGGGGGAGTTCGTACTGAAAATACTCCAAACTATTACTCGATTAATCTTACTCTGAAGCCTCATATTAGCTTCACCTTAACACAGTTTTGCGAAGAACTGTGACTGCAGAATTGTGCTATATCTCTTCCAGTGGAATCACATCAGAAACACCTCTATCAATGTAGGCTACATGGTCATGTGAGTATTACCGTATTTTAAGAGACAGACTAAAAAACCTATCCTTTAAACTAATTAACTAAATGTCTAGAAACAGCTTTGCAGCAGTATAGCCATGACTCTGCAAGACATCACACTCCAGTCATTTATGGGATCCATAAGCGTCCATGTCTTCATATTGGTGTCTCTCAGGTTATCCTCATCTAGGGCTGCAAAGATGAATGATTAATCGATTAGTTGTCAACTTTTAAATTAATCGCCAATTATTTTGATAACCGATTAATCAGTTTGTCATTTTTTATGAAAAAAGTAAAATTCTCTGGTCGCAGCTTCTTAAATGTGAATATTTTCGGTAGTTTCTTCACTCCTCTGTGACAGTAAACTGCATAATCTTTGATTTGTGGACAAAGAAAGACATTTGAGGACGGGCTTTGGAAAAACACTGATCAACATTTTTCATCATTTGACCAAACATCTAATCGATTAATCGAGAAAATAATCAACATATTAATCAACAATGAAAATAATTGTTAGTTGCAGCCCTATCCTCATCCATCACTCTGTCTGATCGAGGCCCATCAGTGTCAAGGCAACAGCCTTGTGTAATCATGCCTAAGTAAAAAAACAGCAGCTCTCTGTTAGTCACAATACAACAGCAGGCAACCACCTCCTGCCAGGTCACTGACGCGTATCCATTTACTCTGGAAGCCACCTCAGATGGCCCTAGCAGTTAAATGACTTTTCCTGTTTTTAGGAAACCTGTATATTGATACTAATGTTGTCTAAATCACATTATATGCTACGCTAAAAGACCACAATGTGAGACAAGGTGTAATTCAACAAAATATTTTTAATAGATATAAACATTTTTACACATCACAGCTCAATGGAAACAGAATCACATGCTGTCACACATGTTAAGAATGAAGGTGCAGGGGTGATCTGCTGTGCTAGGGGCCTGGGATTCATTCATCTGAGTCCGGCTCATGGCCTTTTTCCTGTCTTATGCCTCCCCTGTTTATCTTCCATATTGTTCCTTTCACTCTCCACTATATCCTAGCCAGTAAAGCAGAAATACATAAAAAAGAATCAATAAAAAAAAGAATGAAGGTGCAAATTCTGATGCATATCAAATTCTCCTTATATACAGTTGCACAGTATCTGAATACAAAAGGAAACAGTTATAAGGCTTAAATAAGGTCTTTGTTTGGTCTACTACAGACCAAATTGAGGTCGGGCTTACAAGCAGATTTACACACTACAGAGAACTCTGTAGCTGGAATTTCAGGATTTACACAATATCTTACGATGTAATCATATTGAGCAGTACCGATTTAATCTATTGAGAGAATTGAGGATCAGATTGAGGCCTTTTAGCATGCTATGAACGAAGGGCATGTTGTCAACACTAGGTGGCACTGTCAATCAATCCACTGCATAAGGACTTTCAAAAAATGTAAGAATTAGTATTTTGGATCAAAAGTTAGCTTTTTCTGTTAAACTCAGTTTGGAGTTAAAGTATATATATTTTATATATTATAGGAGACTGACCATCATAAGTACATGCAGATCTCTAACCGTATATGGCTGTTTTTCTTTTCTTGGCCATCATCTTTGTCATAAATACTCTTCACACGTCATATCAAGGGCAGAGGTGAGAAAATAAATGTTAACGTCAAATATATTTACAATAATCTGAATAAGTGACACTGAACTGTCACTCTCTCTCTCTTTATGGAACCCATATTGTTGTGTGATTTTACAATATATTCTTTTCATCAGTTGACCAGTAGTCCTGTGCAACTTGTACTTGCTTTTAACCCTCTAGAAGTTAAACATTTGATATAACACAGGCATTACAGACTTGACCTTACAGTGTTTACAGATATGTGCTATGCAGAGGGTCTGTCTGTCTGTCTGTCTGTCTGTGTCTACCTACCCACACTGCTACCGAAAAAGCATAGTTTCTTATGGGGGCCGACATCTCCCATCATCTCATATAGTTCTTTTCTTTTGGTTAGTAATAAAAAAATAATCAGTCATATCACTAAATTGGTCAAATTGAACAGCAAGTAATTTACAACACGCTTAATTCTTAGAAAGTGTAAACCTCTAGCAGAGGAATGTGGAACAAACTCTTGCAGGAACACATTTAAAATTGTGTTGGAGCTTTTTAATTGGAAATCTGTTCGCTTGTAATTAGGTTAGCTGGGGAGCTAAATAGGGACAGTAACTTTAAATCCCTTTAGGTTAGTTTCAACATCTTGCTGTCTCTGACATGCAAGGATACCAACAATCTATTAGATCGGAAACAAAGCATCATATTTCTGAAATTCTAAGGAAAGGAGTGCATGCTGTTTAAAACTGACGCACAGTTCTTCTATTCCCCTGTTCTTTCCCAAAAATCTTTCGTGGTGATTATACCACAGATCCGCAAGGCTAAAGACGGATGACATGTAAATTCATGTTGGCACACAGTTCATGTTGTGAGTTTGTTGTGTGTGCAGCACTGAACAACCAAGTTTCAGATCAGCTTGAGTAATGATCAAACTCCTAATGTAGAGCAGACTACATCTATGTGCATCAGTTCATGTCGATGGTGTTAAAGACCCACTCTGTGAACTTCTTGAGCTTGGCTGAGGCGCTGTAGGACTCCTCCAGGAGACGCTGGTTGTCCTCTCGCAGGCTCTGGATCTGAGCCTGCAGTGATGCCTTGGCATCCTTCTCCTGGTGGCGACAAAGACATGTGTGAGCAATGTGATCTTAGGTTTGAGGTTCAACAACTTGCTGGTTTCCCTTTTAATGTGATTTCATTTCATCAATAGGGCTTAATAGTTCAAATTTGCAAGAACATGATTCCAGTTATTCAAAGCTTCCCAGTTCCATACAGCTTTTTTACAGAAAACCTTCACTGGAAAACACCATTATAAGAAATGACAAAACAAGCTATGAAAACGAAATGTAATTTAGTCTTTGATCTTGAGTACAGTTGTCTATAGCCTAATAGCTGCATGATACTTACTGGATGTTAAAGCCCCATTTAAATGATTTTTTGACAACAATTAACAAATTAAATATTTCACATTGTCAGTCTAAGTCTGTGTGTTTGTTTTCTTTTAAGAGATCTCACTCTTATTGAAAGATGACTCGCCTTCTTCAAGTCCTCCTGTAGTGCCTTCACCATTGACTCTAGCTGGCTGACCTTCCCCATCAGGCAGGCCGGAATCTCTCTGTGAAAAAGGACAACCAGGACATTAGCTGGAATGAACAGTGAAACAGAGTGAAGCAGTGGTTAAAGCTGTGCATCAGTCAAAAGTTGCCTTTTTCCAAGCGGTTTTACCGTTTAGCATGCAGTCAACCAGAGCGGAGGGCTAATTAGTGATACCAGCTGCAGTAATGTTTTATTGGAGTGAAATCTGCAGGGTGTTTCATGGCACAGTGCTGGACACCAGTGGATTAAAGCAAACACTGGCCCCACGCCATGACCTACAGTAAGGCCTCTTACCCAGGTGAGGGCTGTCTCAGTGGGGCTGCCTGAGGCTCAGCCTGCTGGGGACTGGTGGCTGCTGTGCTCTCAGCCACAGAGCTCTCCTCTTGGGCTGCTAGGAAGACCAGCCTCTGCTCTGAATAAAAAAACAGTTAAAAGACATATCATTAGATTTGGAGAGAGAACAAATACAGACTAACAGTGCCATCTTCTGGTGAGGATAAAGATGGCAGTTGGGTTTTTCTGCCACACCTACTACTGAAAAGTAATATCAGTAATTAACCTTCACTTCCAATGATTTTGTGGAGGAAATTAAAACACGACATGCCTACCCTCAAAGGCCTTGGCAGCATCTACCAGGTGGGCCCAGTCCAGCGGGCCATCTGCCCCACTGTCAGGCAGCGGCATGAGGACAGCGTCCTGCAGCTGCTGCCTCTTCCTCTCCTGCTCCAGCTCTAAGCTCTCTGGGGCTGATAGGTCTCCTAGGGAAGGAGAAACAGCAAAGTAAACCACAGTGGACAGCATTTGTATCTGTTCTCCTATGACAGAAAAACAGAGAAATCTTGCAACCAACAGCGATGCTCCCTTTAAATTGAGATTATAGGTGATATTTTAAGCCTTTGGAAGTGTCTATTTTCTGTTTTTGAGATTAAGTTTACAAACCTTGTTATCTGAAGACTATGTATAAATCACATTATCCTACTTCATTACTTTTTTCTAACTACAAACAAAGGTTCACAGGACAACATTTATCACACTTCCACCTCCTCTGTGATCAGCTATAAATACTGAACATTCACCCAGGGATTTGTGTGATGCTCGCCGGCTTGGTCCATGGCGATTGGTGGGTGAGCGTGGCATGGTGGAGCAGCTGAACAGAAGGTCAGTAGGCGTGTCACGCTGTCCACTAGAGGATGGCTCTCTCTGCCCGCTGTAAATACTTTCATCTGACAGAGTTCTCTGGAGGGAGCGACGAGTCGCTAGCGGACCTGGAAACATTGGCTTCAGATAGGGATGGAAACAGACAAATTACAGGATTTAGGTAAAACAAAGTGAAACATTTTACGAATGCAAATTTGTCCTAATCAAAAAATGGGGAGGAATCATTGTACTATGTTACTAGAGTCAGTCTAAACAGTAAGGCCACAGCCTTTCTCAGTACCTTCTCTTCACTTGTAGTAGGTGGAGGGCTGTCAAGTGTGATGAGCTTCTTCAAGTCCTCTTCCAAGCTGGACTTGGCAGTGTGCCGCTGGGGCGACTGGGAGCCCCGGAGATTGGCCCTGAGCTGCGGCTGACCACCCAGCAGACCATCACTCTGGTGCCGTCTGGAGATAAAAGCAAGATTCAACTCAGAGAGATACCTCTTAAATCCAAATAACACACATTATATAGAAAATAAGAATGCAAAGGTAATGGAGGTGGTGGCCAAGAACATCAACAACAAAGAATGTCTGTGATTAAAGGTCAGCAGTTCAAATTCTGAGACTGGATGGGAATCAGTGAATGAATGATAAGGAGCTGCAACCATTCTTTGTGAGGTTAACACACACTTGACAAGACACTTCTCTACTGTACTCTCTCACCACTCTATTGCTTCACCAGGAATAACTGTGGTTTGTTCAGCAGCTGTACAGTGTGAAAACAGCAGTAGCCATCAACCACAAATGATGCAATCGCCCTTTGGGCCAAACAATGAGACATATGCTGCCTTGAATGAATAAAAAAGGACAATATATTTAGTCACCCTTCTCTGGGAACCAAACAATTAAAAAAAACACAAAAAAACAGCTACACCACATGGTGGCAGTGTTGCCAAAATTAGAAAAGTAGTATTAAGTGAGCTGTCTCAAAGACAAAATATAACAAAACATTCAGTCCTTTCCCCCAGTTTCTCAAACATCAACATCACTGACAGTGGGACGCATTTCTACACTGAATGATAATTTTTCTCAACATGCAGCACTGCAGGAGACAGTTCCTATCTTACTTGCGAGTGCTTCCAAAGTCCACAGAGTTGACGGTTCCCCCAGGTTTCCTCCAGCCAATCAAGTACTTTGAGGTCGCTCCTTGACGAGGGTAGAAACTCTTGGTCCCTGGTGATGTGGGTGAGGTGGCTGCAGCTGCTGCCTCGTCTTGCCCCTGATCCATCGGACTCCCTGAGAGGCCAGAACTGAGTGTGCTGAAGAAAAATGAAGGCAGGTGAGACATACAGTATGTATGAAAAAGAAAGGCAGCAGTGTCACAGTCTTTGATTTTCATATAATTATAAAAACATAGCACCCAGAGCATATTAAGTGGCTGCAGAAGTGGCAGTACAGTACTATTCATTTGTCAGGGTTTCAATTATTTAATTTTTATTTTGGCCTTGGTTCAATTGGCATGATTGATGAAGCACCAATATCTATAATTTGGCTGAGAATGAATTCCCTCAGATGGCCACTTTCTTTCTAGTTCAAACTGTCAAAATATGTTAGCACTTGTTGCATATATAAACAGAACATAAACAGATTATCTTAACCTGTTCCATTACTATGTATTTCTCTCTCTCTGCAGATGGGATCAACTGATGACTTTATGGATTAAAAAAAATAGGACGCCGTGTCCTTGCACTTTATTTCCAGCAACTTCGAATAACATTTCTCCGTAGTTTGACATAAAAGCTTGAATTTTCAAACAGCAAGTTTTGTGTCCATGTCGCGCATGTGCGTGCACCGCACATACTATAAAACAAAGCTGCCAATATACAAGTCTGGTAGAGCTGAGTTATTTCTGGCTGAGTGAAGAGGAGAGGGAGGAAAGCTTTAGTTGATTCAAAAGGAAGTGGGATTTAGAAGAGGGGAAACAGTGCTGAACTCACAGTCTGCATTTCTAGCAACTTCAAGCACTTCCTTTCAATCATGAATACCAGGAGACAGAGATACATACAAATGCAAAACCACACGCACACACACACACACACACACACACACACACACACACACACACACACACACACACACACACACACACACACACACACACACACACACACACACACAGTTATTTAATTCTTCCTCTCTCCCTCTGTTAATGCCAAAACGCAGAGAGCTTTGGACTTTTCCATCTGGGATGGTACAGGATATATCTGGACTATAATGAATCACTGTCTGTTAAATGAAACATTGATGCAAGGCCACAAATTCCTCAGCTGCCTACAGCTGAGTCAAACAGAACAGCAGCACACCTGGAGTGGGAGGCTGCATCACTGAGGCTGTAGGAGCCACTATCAGGAATGAGGGGAAAGGCTGATGGACTCTTTGCTGGAATCTCACTGCCTCCAATGGCAACGAGAGAGTCTGGCGTCGGAGGTGAAGAGTCCGAGGCCCTCTGGCTGCCTGCTGGGTCATCCTGCCATGGGATTTTGTCTTTGGCCCTGAAGGCACCAGTGGAGGAAGCTGTGCTGCTTTGTGTGGCAGTGAAGGAAGTGGCATCAATGCCGCTGTCAGTGGAGGTGCCCTGAAGATAGCCGTTGAGCTCGAGATCGTTCCGCACTCCTGAACGTGAGCCGACTTCGTACCACTTCTCATCGCTGTGGGCGGAGCTGGAGGCGTTGCTCGAGAGTGTGTTGCTGCTAGACTGGCTGGATGAATACGGAGCATCCAGCTATTCAGAGATGAGAAGTCCAATTAGTATTTTCAAATTAAAAAACTTTTTTTTCCACAAACTTTTTACTGTACATATTTAATATTTCCCCATATTATGATATTGCAAGCTCAATCCACTGTCACTATTTAAAGAGTGGAGATTGGAATACACATGTTGTAGCTCTTACTCAAAAGCACATCTTTACCAGTGATTAAACTGCAGCACTCTGGTTAACCCAGGGCCTCCTTTATCAACTCGTAACCTGCAATCACATAGGAGCTAGGAGATGACATACAGTATGGTGCTTGTTGATTCCAGCTCACCTTAGTGCTTTTGTTAGGAGACATTTGGCTGCCCTGCTCTGGCGGTTGGAGTCGAGGAATTACTGCCTTGGAAACCACAGTGTCTATGGGACGCAAGGACATATGGGTAATGAGGTCTGTAGACAAGTGGTAGCCCAGTAAAAGTCATGTTTTATTCAATGATATCGCTAACACTAAGGCCAGAGTTCCGAATTCCTCTTACCTGCACTGGTTTTGTCCCCCTCCCCAGTTCGGGTCCATCCAACACCAGTGCTAGAGCACGTTTTCATTCCATTGACCCCCTCACCTGCCATGTGCCGCACAGATGACACAGGGGACCGGCAGTTGTTGTTATTAAACCTAGAGGGGAGATGAGGAAGGTCACCATAGTGCCAGGTAGTGCAGCAGGCCAATTTAGCATTAGTAACCCATAGTGAGGGGCAGAAGAACTTACCCATCAGGCATAGATTTCTGCCTCCACTGGTTGGAGCTCATGGCGTCTGTGTAGGGGAGGCTGGAAGGGGAGTTTGTGTTGTGCAGTGTGCGACCCATCACAATAGAGCAGGCAAGAGCGTAGTTGTCGTTCCCTGGGGAATATCTGTGACGACGCATAAGTATGTCATTAAAGACCAACTGTGAACTGCAGCCAGACAGCTTTTTGTTCAGTGTGTCTGCAAGTTTTATAACAGCATTATATTTATTTTGTGACCTTTTGGGGTTGAGGGGTCGCCCGTCGCTGGACACACTTCTGGGAATAACAGCAGAGTTACGGTCACTGAAGTCTGAAGGCGGGGCCTTGATCAGCGTTCCCCCTGTGCCAGCAGCGCGTGTTTGAGGGCTGGATGAGGTGCGTGGCCACTTGGTGTTGTTGTTGTTGGTGGGGCGGAAAGGGAACTTTAACTCATATGGCATGCCCTCCTTGTGGTTCTTGTAATCCACTAGTGGCATGTGGTAGATTTCTGAGCAGCCTCTGTTGGCACATGTTCACAGTCAGAATGGGACAGCTTTAAAAGCCACAGACAACTGCATTAAGCAGAGTTTCTCTTGCATCTATAAATCATCTCCTGTGTATCTACTCTACCTGCGTGGCGTGGAGTCCTCATGTGGAGGGATGATGACCACCTTGACAGTAACAGAGGTTCTGAGCAGGTCGATCATCTGCTCGTGAGACAGCGAAGCCACCGACACCTTACAAATCTCCACCAATCGGCTGCCCTGCCTGAGCCCAGCCTGCCAAGCATAGCCATAGGGCTCCACCTCAGCAACAATGCCCTCAAAGTTGACATGAAAGCCCAGCTGGCCCAGGGCGTTACGGCGCAATGTCATCTCTGTGGTCTGACTGCCCTTGGTCAACAGCTACAAACAGTAAAGTGAGGGAGCAGAGGTGCAAAGGGGCAAATCAGAGAAAGAGTAGAAGACATAATGCATAATGTATAAAACAATTTCTTAAAGAAACCCTTCAGAGTCTTTTGCAGGTAAACTAATATACCGTCTTCAAGCTAGCTCTAATCCCATCCCAGCTGAGGAACATATTTCAGTCACATACTATAAATACTAAGCACTTGAATTTAAATAATTATGTACACTCCTATTATAACTGTGGTATATTACAACTACCATTAGACACCCTGTCTCGCTCTTCCTCTACCTGTGGGAAGTTAACTGAGAAGTAAATGGTAGTAAGTACACAGAATAGTAAATAGTAAAAATAGTAGCAAATCACAAAAGGAGCAGAGTTCCAGTTAGATACAGTTATCATGCATGTTATGATGCCCACAACAAAGGCCATGAAAAAACAACACATCCCTGCTTTACAAAGAAGGGCACGTGCCAGTACTGCTAGAAGGCAACAGTAAATCTTAACTTTGTTTACTATCAACTAGAACTGCATTGTCAGCAGAATGATCCAAATGCCCCGTCAAAAAGCACTGCCTTACCTACACCACACTGAAAACCTCAGTAATATCATATCACCAAATTACTATGTATTGTGCTAAGCATAACTTATAATCATAGAGTCAACACAACAGCTGTGGCTTTTTGGTGACTGTCTAATTTGAGGCTACGCCCTTATGTTGCTATTATAACATCAACAATACGTTGTTCCTATTTCTTCGTACTACTGTTTTCAAGGGACAGAGGGAATACTGCCCTCACACATCATAGTGGAAGACACTCATAAGACTGAAAAACTTTACTAAGCACTTTTTGCCTACATACCTGTTCACTGGCTACAGGGATACTCCAAAAGGCCCTGACCTTTGTACTAATTGACACTTGGTGCTTGATTTAGAAATGCACGTTTATTCTACTGTTTTAGTCGTTATCTATAATGGATAAGCTTTGCAGATGACTAGCTAAAATGTAAATATGATGACAAAAGCAGTGTGCATTCAGATAGTGAAAGCCAAAAGGACTGTGCCTGTTTATTACAAGCTGTTTTTCAGAGATGCGGTGTTTGGCTCAGCATAACCTCTGATAGCTACAGCAGATGGTGTGTGCTAATGAGATGTACCGTCATAGACAGTAGTGGTGCCCCACTGACCTCCAGTCTCTTGACAACCTCTCCAAAGTCTTCTGTGTTGTTATTGATGGAGCGCAGAGATACACTCTCTCCACGCTCATAGTAGATCTTCATGGAGGCAGGACTCCCAGTTGACCAACCAATCACATCACGTGTGGCGCAGTTAAACACCACCGCTTTGGCCTCCTGATCCAATAGGATGATGAAGTCATTTGAAATGGCCAACAGGCATTCGCGTTCAGCACCAGCTACCTGATCTTCAGCATGAACCTGCCAGGTCACGGCCCCTAGGCTCCGCAGCTCCGCCCCACTGTATGGACGCACCTTCTCCCGTCGTTTGTGTGCCAGAGAGATAAAGGGGAACTTCCCAGTGGGTTCGACAGGAGTACTGGTCACGTGACGCTCTGCCAAGTCTCGAAGATATTCCTGCCGTGTGCGTGTTGCCATGGCACCAAACTTATCAGACTTGTGGGCTGCGTTCTCAGCGTTGATGACTTTGCCCAACAGAAAGTCCCTGAAGACAGTGGACTTGGGGAAGGTCACACCCTTGGGGATTGGTGGGCCAAAGGAGGGAACGTCCTGGGAACGGGTGACAGCCACACTGCAGAAAGGAAAAAAAGAGGGTAAGGGTTTGAGGGCACTGCTATAGTATGTCAATAAACAAACATTATAATCCATAACTTAAACCCCTTTGTATAGGCCTTTGCAGTAATGCACTTTAAAAGTATGGTTTGGTTTGATTCTGTCATGAAACGATATTCAACAAATGGTTGTAGAAATATACAAAAATAAAAAAAGTCAGAAGACTATTGGATATGTATGAAGACAAAATAAAATAACATAAAATATAAAAAGCATGAAACACATAGAACTAAAATATGACACAGAAAAACAAACAAACAATAAAAGTTAACATATCTTATTTCCATGATGGTCAAATAACTGGGGGTAAAAGTTACATTAGGAGGACAAACATAGCATGATAAAACAGCATAGTGGAGACACATTACATAGTTTACCCACAAGTATAGTTGCCTTTGACCCGTTTCACTTGTGAGTATAAAGGAGTGTGTTAAAATTCCTACAGGCAAGGCTCTTCTATTGTTACCCTCCACTGCTCCTATTCCATTTGCACACAATAGCTGCCCTTGAGTCGGATTACTATAAATGATTTAACAGGTGTAGGTATTGTTGTTCATATAAAAATTTACTGTGTGCTTTTAAACAAATTGGGATTAATTTACTATTTGGGACGACATGCTTGTATTATTCAATTAGTTGGCAGCCTGTTTATACACACTTTGGCTGCATAAATTGAGGCTTTAAGTGTATCCATCCAGCAGTGCCACTAAAAAGTAAGTGTATTTTTTTCTGCATGATTTAATCAGAAAATGTGGTCTGATATTCTTAAAATTCACAATAATGGACAAGCTACATCTGCCTGAAATAGTAACATAAAAACAATTACATGTTTTGGTGTATTCATTGAAATATTTGCTTGAACAAGCCAAAATCAGTTTGGAAAAAGAAAGTGAGTTTGGTAACTAGTTAAACCAGTGACACAACCAAGTGTTTCCTATATGTGTTGATCACATCTCCACATTGGCCAGGATGAATTTTATAATGTCCAAGTTATTTTTGTAGTTCCTGTTTAACTGTGTTTAGGGGCATTTCCGTGTTACATCTCCCAACTTCTATGAAGCATCAGATGACTGACAGCTACCCTGAAACTTAAACTTGCAAAAATGATTTTTAATTTGTGTGAGTGCATTGTTTTCTCAATGAGTAATGGTGCAGTAATGGTTGGTAAATGTTCAGGCCCAGGGGCCACAACACAACTACAAATCATGGGGATCCCTATTCCATGCTTCACTTTAAGGATAATGTTAGGCTATTAGTTTGTTTTGCTTTATTACTCCAAAGTGTAAGGTGTTTATGCAACTAAATATAGTCTTTTGTTTCAGCTTTTCACAGAACATTGTCCCAGTAACATAAAACAACATTTGGGTTGCCAATTTGAGATGTACAATATCATCAATTTATCTTAAGGTAGAACAGTGCTTTCCTCTATGGTGCCCTTTGATGAGCAGCACCATTGTTGCCCTATATTTTTCTTATTGCTGAGACATAAATCGCAACCTCAGTGACTTTTAGATATTTAGACAGGTCCTTAACTGTAACCCAAGCATTCTCTTCCACCTTTTAATACCTTTTTGCTTCATCTCTAATAGCACCTGTGAATGAGGGAAGGATCACATCAGCTTGTGAAGAGATGAGTGTCAGTAATTCATGTTTTTTTGTACAGAACAAGATGTTTTGTACAGAACAAGGTACAAATAAGCACTAACTACAATTGATGAGAATATCTGACTTGTAGTAGCTTTTTTAGAGGCCATTTGTAAAGGGGGTTCACATACTATTTCCTATTTGGATTTTTAATCGAGATTATTTAATAAATGCAATATAAAACAATTATTATTAAAGTGACTTTGCTAAAGATCAGACCACATTTTATATATATAAACAAATAAGAGAAATTGTGCATAAATGTAGTTAATTCCAAAGGGTTCACTTTCCATTAGTCCATGACATGGTGTTAGATAAGCTAATGTGACAGTCCTGACAAGTCTCCATCCAGTCCAATCCATTCAACAGATAACAGTCATAGCCTTTAGCAGAAATGTTACAAACTATGCCTGACTAAGCCCAGCGTATAAATACTATACATCCAATCACAGTTGACAAGCCAGCTCTCCGCTACATCATGGTATGGAGAAGCAGTGTTGCGGCTCGAGCTAGCAAGCACAAACAGCCTACATTTCCTTGACAAAGGTCTAGTTATGCAATCCGCCTTGATGGCCCCATGTGACTTTGAGACAGCGGTTGAAAGCAGCAGATTAGCACCCCGCTGGCCCCGGGCCACTTACTCCTCTAATGCTCTGGTCTGGCTCAATAAGACCTGAGCATTATCCAAATCTCAGCAGCAGGCAACAACAGGCTATTAATAACTGGATGACTCAACAAATCATAACATACTCTTTACTGCTCTAATCTCTATTAATAAAGACATCCCATTATTGACATGGTCACAAGCTACGAAGACACAGACTGATGGCAAAAACATTTAACAAACAATCTCTTTGTGGGAAATCAGGTTTCAAGCCAGTATGTCTGCGCGTAACAATCTGCGTGTTTGCAAATGTGTGAGATCCATAGAGCTTGGTATTCAGTAAGTGGCAAAGTCAAATCACTGCATGAAATACCACATGCAACAACACAACACAACCTGCAAATGTATAATGTTTGCAGGTTGTGGTGTAGCCTATATTCTCTGTACCCGAATCATAACATTTGATGCTGCAACTCCTTTGTGGATTTGCCTACACAGGGACCGCTGATGAAATTGAGCTATTAAGCTTAAGGCTGATTTATGCTTCTGCATTGAATTGACGGCGAACCGCTGTAAACCTCCCTCCGAGCCCTCCGCTGTAGCTCGACGTGCACCTCCAAAAAATTTTAACTTTGCGTCGAGGCGACGCAGACCGCAAGGACTGTGATTGGTCTACTCGTCCTGTGTGTTGATCGTCGGTGTTTCAAGCAGCCTACTGTGGGGAGTAGCAACATGCTAGTTCACTGACATAAGCTTTGCAAATAAACTCAGACATATTTTGGTTACAATGACGGGGTTATCCGTTTGTAAAGTGTCTATACGTCAGTAACGTTTTGAAATTAGCACTTCAGTACTTTGCAAGCAGTACTTTGTGGGCAGTTGTCTTAAAGTTTGCTTGCTAACACAACATAAACTGGCTGGCAGACACCTCGCAAATAACCTCCGACTTATTTTCTGGTTAGAGTAACTAGGTCAATGGATTTTACTGTGTCTATTTCTCGATACTTTTTTTACAAAATCTAAGCAAAAAAAAGGCCAAACACATAAGATTAATATTTTAGCATGACAGTCTATGAGGTTTGCCATTCTGAGTACCGTTTCAGTGGTGAGCGACACAGACACAGGCGACATCGAACTTCGAAGCCACACACCCCCTAGCGTTATGGCGGTGAAATGCACCGCGATGCAAAGCAAACCCAACGCAGAACTCCGAAGGGGTCACGACGTCGTAGGAGCGACGGCGTGGAGTTGACTCAGAAGCATAAAACAGCCTTTATTCTAGGACAGTCAATAGCCACACATTGTCCCTGTTAAATAAACAAATAAATAAATCAACATAAACACCAAGAGTTTAACTTACCTCCTGGTGTCACCAAAAAGCAACCATGTTCTTCCTTACTGCACAATACCATGAATCTTTTTTGCAATCAATGTGACCAAAAGATTCCTCGGGTCGATGATAACGCGTTTCTGTTCTGTAGCTTCAATCCGACACTCAAGACATACTACTCAGTGAGGTGGAGCAAATCTTTGTAGCCTGTGTTCTGTTGTCCCAACCCAGAAACCTTTCCAAACCATCAGGAAAAGGCATTCGTGAAAAGACTTGTGACAAAGAGTCAGGAGTGAAGTCTTAACATATGGTGCCTCGATCCACAGCATAGAAGTAGAAACCAAAGGCTGGGAGTGTGCGAGTTTCTCTGGGTGGGGTAGCTAGATTGTCCTCAAGGACTCTGTGTCCTGCGCCTCTCCATTTCATCAATAAGGCAAACCAGGAGAACCAGCATTTCACCCTTTCTCTTTTCCCAGAATTTAAACTCAAACATGCCCCCTTTAGGCAAAAAGCAAACTGAATAAAGGTGTCCACTGGTCGATAGGTCAGAAAAAAATTATTTGCCAGAGAGGAGAAAAGTCTGTAAAAAAAGACTAAATAAATTAGCCCAAATTTGATGTAGGTGCGAACTGAGAGACAGAAGGCTGGCCTGAACCGTCCGCTACTGAGATAGATTCTGTGAGCTCTGAGGGACTCATCTGAACAATCCTCCCCGCTCACATGCATGTCTGAGTGAAGAGAGCACTTCATGTGCATGGCGCTAACTCCTTCAGACCATTCCAGCTCACGCTGCCCAAAGGCAAAGTGACAGGCAGGGAGGGAGGAAAAGAGAAGAAGATGAAAGAAAGAAAGAAAGAAAGAAAGAAAGAGGGGGGGTGGGGGGGGGGGGTGTTGTATTATATGAGTGTGTGAGCCTTTGAGTGTGCATGGGAAAAAGTGTGTGCGTGTGTGTGTAATAGTGTGCAAGTGAGCATGACAAACAGGTAAAAAGGAGAAACGGGAGTAAGAGAGTGAAGGGGAGCAACTATGTGTGTAATATCAGTGTATGCAGAGCAGAGAAAATGTGTGAGTGGTGGAGTCGGAATGCATGAGTGTGAACGCCATAGAGTTGCAGTCTGATCATCACGAGGCTAAGAATCAGCCAGCGGAAGAGAAGAGGAGGAGGACAGCTACTGTAGGGCCAATCTATTACATTTGATCATAATCAAACTAATTTATACTTATGCAGACATGAGAATACACACCCCAGAGAGACAGGACAGTCACACAACAGGCTTTTATGTCCATCCCATGCCTTCCAGTCAGTACTTTTGTCTTAATGCTACTGTAGCTACCTGCATAAAAACAACACCGCAGGTAGCACTGGAAGTGGTGCGGAGCTTTTAAGGGTCCCATAAAAAGGGTCCAGTGCTGCACTGAGATGGTAAGTTAAAACCAGAATTTCAACATTGCTACTAGGTTTGGTCAGCCTGGCCTACTTAAAATTGTAATAAGTCTCCTTAGTCTCTCGATACGGTCATACATATTCATAGCTGGTGGGCTAACCTTAACGTCAGTGTCAGTCACAGTTTCATACTCATAATTCTTTGAGACGGTAAACTGGTAACCTTTCCAAGCTTTGGTAGGTTGTCAAGATTTTTTAAAAACCTGTACTTCAGGAAGAAATTTTGTTCAGCAAACATGCCACATACACCAACACTGCTTTTTCTTCCTTCCTTCCTTTCTTTGACAAACCACATAACATGTATGCGTGTGTAGAAAAAAAGACTTGTTTCCATTGTGGTCCTTACAAATTCACTGTACACCTCCAAGCTCAAAGGGTTATTCATTATGTCGGGTTTAGCTATTATTCTGCTGGTCAAATACAAGACCCACCTGTAGCATGTGTTGTCAGAGCAGGGATCGTGCACCCGTACAATGATGAAGACATGTTGAAAGTGAGAGCGAACGGCCTTCGGGGTGAAGGGGTGAGCACCAGGCTCCTGGAACACGATGGTCACAATGTCGTTCCCTATGTGGCGTTTCCTCAGTAACTAGTCAATGGAAAACAACACAGTCTTAATTAGAGCAGTATGGGATTTGAATCTGAAAGCAAAGCCATACCAATCATATCATACATTCCATTTAATGACATGGCACTCAACAATAGAAGTTTCATTAGAATGAAAGTTGGATAAGAATCAAATCTGATTACAGAGCCATAAGTCATATAATGCATCTAATGATACATCCTTCCTTTAAGGTTTTCTTTACTCCATCCATTTCCAAACAAAGGAATTTCCTGATACATAACTAATGGTATACCACAACGGCTGGGCTCTCGATTTTTACCTGTTGTTTGTTGTTGGGTGTGTAAGGCAGCAGAGTCGACACATGAAACATGATCTCATAGTCCTTGTAAGTCGTGTACAGGGAGTGAGTACCCGTGGAATCCGCTACAGGGGAAAAATAGCAATACAGGGTTGAGATCCATTGCACAGTTACTGCCATCCATCTCTCTCACATGTATATTCTGTGAGCTCAGTGGTTTCTGTACAAGATAGGATGCAATTTAACCGTAGCCAAAACATCGAGACAACAGTGAACTGTGGATCAATGTCAGCCTGGATAAAACCAATGCTCAATTAACTGTTTTACTCAAGTGTAAGTGGATCCCTTTCCCTTTCTGTTTAACATTACAGTTTCCAGAACAAGGGGCAGTGTCTAAATGTTTAAATAATTAGACTATAATTCAATGGTACTTTGTGGACTACAAGGCCATAAACAGGAAATTATAGACTTTGTCATTCAATCACCAAATCTATGTTTGTTTGAGTCAAGCCAGATTCCCTAAAGATTGATGCAATTATCCACATGCACTCATTCGTACTACTGAGGGACTTTTGTAGAAGACACACCAGAGAGAAAATGATACTAGAGAAGAGAGATAAGAATAAAAAAAGTAAAGTGACAGTTTTGAAAGGACAAAGCTGGTGGGAGAAAATTAGATCCAGTGAAAGGAAATATTTGACCATATAAAGTATGGTGCAATATGAAACTAAAGTGAAACTAACTTACAGCAGGACTGCTAGTAATAAAAAGGCAGAGGTCATGGGCTAGGCAGCAAAAGACACATTTTATCTACAACAATTGGTGACTTTAAAAGATGCACCACAACACAGGTCACTAATGAATAAAAGCACAAGCTCCATGTGTGTATGTGTTTAATCTAGAGGTGTGTTGGGATTGTTACTTTTGGTGTCCAGCTGGGCTCTGTACTTGGTGAAGCCCTTGAGGCAAACCTTCTCCCCCAACAGTTGGAGGAACTCTTCCAGGGCAGGACCGGCTATCTCGTTGTTGTACATCTCCTCCTCAGTGCTCTGGCCTGCTCGGCAGTACATCACCCCCACCTTCACCTGAAAACTCAGCTAGGGGACAGCAAAGAAGCACAATCTTTCTTTAACAGTTCATGTCATAACAGAGTACAATATAGGAACTCACAAAACACAAATTCATGTTCTGTACAAAATGAGGGGAGCATTTATACATAGCCAGAAAAAGTTCTGATTCTGTATAATAACACTTGCTCATGCTTTATCCCCCTACCCCTTGTTCATCCAGTTTCATCAGCTGCTCAGTGACTTTGGGTGTGTTGAGGGCCAGTCTGAGGCAGGACATATCCAGCTCAGGGAGAAGGTACTCCAGTACCTCCTTGATAGGCAGCCCCCGGGTGGTGCCATGCTTAGAGGTGGAAGGCACTGCATCCTCCAGAATAGAACCTCGAAGAGTGGTCAGCTGTATGGAGGGAGACAGGGAAAGAGTGATTACAGAGAGGAGTTTGAGAAGAGAAAGAATGCATCTCAGGAATTTGAGTGTGTTTTAACTGTCTCTCTCTTGGAGATGGAACATACTGATAGCAAAACATGCCTGCTCAAAGATCAAGATCAGAAGTTGCTGCAGTCAAGTAATACCATCCCCTTACTGTACCCTTAAAGAAGGTGACATAAAACAACAAGACAATTATGACTCATAGGCGTTGCGTAAATAGAAAGTGGAAGAGGTGGGGGGAGCTTGCCTTAGCATTCTGTGTACACAAAGTCTGCATTGTGCTGGGTTCTGGGAGTGAACTCAATCACTTGGCTATCATAAACAGCTGGAACGGACCGAGACTTTTTCTCCTACAAGTTTGAGGCTGTGCAGGGCCTGTGTTTACAATGGACCTGTGTTCCTCATGTTTGGAAGGTAGGATAGGGGGCGGGGGTCCTGTGGTACTTCAGTCTAATGTGTGTGGGTTTAATCACATGCACCTGTCCTACTCCAGTCCACAACAAACAGCCCCAGACAGGTGCCTTTAGCCTCTGTCTGGGAATGTAAGTCCATATAATGAATCCCATAACCCAAAATGTAAAAACCAAAATCCCCAAACCAAACACAGAACACTGGCAGCCAACTTTGCAACTAAATATGACAATCTATTTTTACTGAAACACTCTCCACACAGTGGTTAGAGGTTGCTGGGCACTGACAGGCCTTGGAGGCTGGAAGATGAGTGCACTTTCTGAAGTTTCTTCACACATTGATGATATTGGGAGACAGCTAAATAGCCCCAGGGCTGGTTGCATAATAATAAACAAGGACTGAGACTGGTAACCTCAAGCTGGTCTTGAGTATGTATGGTATGTATTGTGTAGCAGGCATATTAGTATTTTAACTACACACAAGTATAGAAGGTGTACTATAAAATGGATATAAGATCCAAGCAAGCATCAAACAAAATGATTTTCCCACAGTCAACCAAAACAGTTTCCTTAACTTTCCCAAATCTGTGAGTGCAAAAATATTAAGGGGCTGTATCGTTAAATGCTGTGTGCAGATTCACTCCGAAGCAGGAAGGATTGATGTGACGTGATGCTGAAATTGAGGTTGAGGTTGGGGTGTAGTAAGGATAGGAGGCTATGGCTGACCTCGCTGGTTCTGAAGATGAGACGGTAGTTATACTGCTGGCCATGCTCCTTGTCCTCCTCCAGCTTCTCCCTGCGCAGGCTCACTGCCACTGGACCCAGCGACTCGTCCATCCCAAAATAGTTCCAGTGCTCTGAGGTGGAGGAAGCAGCAGAGAAACGATAAAAAAATTCTGTTGGGGAATATCAAACTTTAAACTGCTTTAAACAACACACATTCATATGCTAATGAGTACATAATGAAAGCAAATAAATTAATCTTACCCCTAAGGTAGAAGAACTTCCTATAGTAGTAGGCTCCCAGGTCTACATGCTCCACAATGTATTGTTTGCCTTTTCCGCTGAGCGTGCTGGGGCCTTCCTTTGGTCCCTCAAGCACTGCTACCCCAGCATTTGTGCAGTGCGTGCTCACAGATGTTTCGTACAAGTTTCCTTCCCCACTCAGGGTTCCTGAGCCACTATTACCTGCTCCACCACCCACAAGCCCATGATACCCTGCCCCACCTACTCCCAATCTGCGCCTCCCATTGCCATCAGCACCTATCTCGTTGCGGAAGCAGGGGCAACTTAGCAGCATTTCATTGCTCTGTTCATCCCCTGCCTCCAGACCAGGACTGTCCCTAGAACTGAGCTCTTCCTGGCTGCCACTCGGGGAGCTGTAAGGCAGGCTGTGTGTGGACGAGAGGGTGGAGGTAGCCGAGGCTACAGCAGCAGCAGATGCCCCTGTGGTGGTGTTTTTCCTCTTGCCTGCAATCTGCCGCAACTGAGTAACTTCGTTGAGGTCAAACAGCATGCTTTGAACATCATAGTGGGCAAAGCCTTTCTGACACACCCAGGGCTTGAAAGGAGGGCCCATGTCCTCTGTCCGGCTGTCCTCTACATCAGACCCCGCTCTGGGGGAGTCCGACTCACCCCGCACGTTCCGAAGTTTGCGGAATATAGACTCACCCCCTGTCTCAGATTTAGTTCGTCTCTTTGGGAGCTTATCTCTGGCTTTAGGAGGCTGGCTGTCTACGACATCCTCCTGAAGATCAATGCTGGCCTGCTTGGGCCCAACATTCAGCATGTCCTCCAGTTTCTCTGGAGCAGGGCTACGCTGGTCAACTTTGTCCCCTTGATAGCCCCTAAGCATTTCAAAGAAGCTCTCTCCAGATGCTCCATGCTGATCTATTGAGGAGGTGCTACCGTATTCGCGATGAAGAGGGGACCATTTGGCTCCCAATGCTGGACCCCAGTCCTCTCCACTGTCTCCACTGCCTTCCATCTCACTGATAGTCATGTCACTGTTGCTCCGCTGACGGATGCGTCTTTGTCGTGGGTTTCTATGTGCCGGGCCTCTATAGTCACCTGGGGCTAGGTATCGAGTGTCAGGGCTGTAATTGTTGGCCTGGGCCTGGGTTCGATTCTTCAAAGTATTATGAATGTTACGCAGCATTGATGAGTCTTGAGGGCTCATTACAGAGCCTAACTTAATGTGACTTTTTCCAGCAGAGGGTACACCAGAGTTCTCAGGCTCTGTAGCTGAGTGCCACATAACCCCTGCAATGTCTTTCCTTGGGGGCCAGTCAGCCACCCGAGCCCGGACACCCATTTTAGGCACTCCTGTACTCACAGTGGCATGGACATTGTCTGTGCGGGTTGGCACAGCCCCTCCATTGACCATACGGAGGTGGCGGGTGTAAAACTCATCAGTGGCGGGGATGGAACCCCCAACGGTGCGCTCCATGGGTGGTTGCTTCAGGCTGGTCATGACACCAGTGCAAAAGGCTAAAGGCACTTAGTAGGGAGACATGGCTGCCTTTGGGTTGTGATGCTGCTCCCTGACTTCATGAGCAGGTTGATTGTGTGGATCAACAAGTAAAGAGGCAGAAAAAGTGAAGAGGCAAGCCCACCTCTTCGGCATTCAAGCCTGCATACTGCTTCCTCAACTGTGTTGCCACGGCCACTTGGCATTAATCATACTCCAAACAACGAATCCTGAAAAGAAAAGAAAAAAGTAAATATAGTAAGGGTCCGGAGAAAAGATAATCACAAACTAGGGCTGGATGATTAATCGAAAATTATCGACATCGAAATTCTAAAGCTGTTATTAACGTATTTTTCCCATGACGATAATTTCGATAATTTATTCCTGTTGATAAGCCTACTTTCTCCTAAAAAACATTCTACCGCGTGTGTAGTCACTGCATGGAAAGCATAATGGAGGATAAGTGAAACACCGAGTCCAAGTCAACTGAGCAACTTGTGCCCAAAAAAAACGCAGAACAACGTGATTAATTATCGTTAATTTATCGTTATCGAGGTAAATGTGCAATTAAACGTGATTTTGATTTTAGGTCATATCGTGCAGCCCTTTCACAAACATCTGTTTCTTGGCTCACACCACTTTCTCTCACATATCTATGACTGAAAGTAAAAGAAACCAATTTGGGAAGCAGGTCTTAAATTAATAAGTTGTTGAGATAAGATCCTTAGTATTGGAAAACCAGATGACTTTACACCTGATTGGCTGTGATCAGTGCCCTGTATATCGCCTCGACAGGATGGGAGAAAGCACAATGGTAATTAAATTGTCACTTTCAAATCAAATCTTGAGTTAAGCAGGCAAATATCTCATTTATTTCACTACTTAATAACAGCGTGGTTTTAGGGCATCTAGTAAAAGAACTCCAGTATCCGCCTTCATACAACAGGGCATATTTTCATGCAACCTTTCCTATGAAAATGTCTTAGGACATTTTTACATATATGCAAGAATCCTCTAAGGAGAAAGTGAGAGAGATAGAGAATTTAAAAACCTGTCTGCAGAACAGAATGTGGATGTTTTTTTGTTCTTCTGATAGTCACTGATATGTTCAATTTCAGATAAGGGTGCCTACTTTTTAAACAAATTTCAGAATAAGCATCGAGGGGAAACATGAAAACGCCAAATTAAAACGACTGAACGCATGATCCCCTCTGGCTTACGCGTGGCAGATGGCAGAGATAATAACGAAGTAACAAGCCTTTCAGTAATGGTAAATTTGTTACTCTATTTAAAAAAATAATGTGTTAGAGTACTAGTTACTGTCAAAACTAAAGGAGTTACTGTGCCCAACACTGCATACAAGTATACAAGTGAGAGAAATATCTCATCCCTCATCCACTGATTCATGGCTTGTGACTTGTGAGGTCTCTTTGCGTGGCCCTTTAGTAGCCAACATTAGCTAATTGTAATGCAGTATTGCAGTTTTCTTAATCAAATATCCCAAGCTGCACATCAAAAAGCAAAAGGGGCCCTTTCAAAGTCATGTGAGAGGTGGGTGATGATCCTCTGCCTGACAAATCGGGCCAATTTGGCAGATGAGACACTGGGAGAGATTAAGGCTCCACTCTCAGTCAGCCCTGTCTGGCTGTGGCTGTGATCACATTACCCACTAGCAACCAGTGCACTGTGACAGGCCTACAGCACCACCACCTTGCACCACTGCATCCTAACATGAGGGCCAACTTTATTCTAAGTTAGACACATACTTATCAGAAAGAAGACATTTACATTAAAAAGTGATCAAAGAGGTAGGTGTATAACAGGAGTGCATAATACCATGTGACCAACAGCATTACCACAGTAGCACAGTCAACTGAGGGATGGGTCAAATGTTCCCTAGACAATGCAGTTTGTTTGATATTGATAATACAGTATAAACATTCATTTACAAGTCAGGAAAAAAAGTGCAAATGTAAAATCTCAAGGCTGTGGGGATGATTCAGTTTTCAGAGTGCCAGAGGCAAAGCATCCCCAGTCAGCCTTTCTTCAAAACATAGAATGTGGTGTGAATATTATGCAGCAGAGACTCTTTCTGTTGGATCAATATCAAGCAAACGCATGCAGCATAAAAGACTAACAGGCATAATTCCTGGTCTAGTCCGACAGTGTGTTGAACCGTCAGTAAAATAATGCTTCTACACGTCAAATTTTTTGAACCACAAACATAAGGCAGTAATGTACAGGGTCCTTAAGCAAGCAATTCATTATAAGGGGTTTCACATGGAGCCTAACAGTCTGATAATAAGCCGATCAAAGCAAAGATCAAATCATCATCAAATGAAATGGACAGGGCAATTTTCAAATTCAAACCCAGGATGTAACAGCTTTATGGTTACATTATAGGAAATCTTCAGCCAGAAGAAATTCAAATTAGATGAAAGAAAAATGTTTGCGCTGTTATCTTTCATCTGTCACATAATGAACGTTCCCAACTATACAGTCCCCTAATGAATGGGCACCAATTCTTTGGGGCATGGGAGTTGAGTAAGTGTCTACAGCAGATTAATAAAACCTCATTAATGAATAATAAAAAAAAAAATCATTCATGTCCTACTAACTACTTTCTTTGACATGAATAAGACTGAAAATAGACGGGGAATGTAAGCTAAACTGCAGGTCCAGTCCCAGAGTGTTGGGCCTTACTCCCTCATGCTGCAGAGCATCCACAGGGACAGACAGAAGAAGAGAAGCAACACACATGAAACAGGCCCGTGTGCACACACAGACGTCCCAGAAAACAGGCAGATAATCTACTTGCTAATGGACACGCAGACAGATGACTGGCTTCATGTGCTTGTCAGATAAAAAGGAAGGAGTATGGCACAGAGACAGAAGAAGTGGGCCTTGTGTTTGTGTGACTGACAGACAGGCTAAAAGAACGAGAGACGGTCAGAAACCCCACAAAATAATGCAGTCTCCTTCCAATGCATTATCCACCTTGTGCAGAAATAAAAAGATGTTTTTTTCACAATTCTCTAGGACATGTCCAAACAGCTTGAGCCTGTTAACTAAATGAGGTTAACTTCCTGTAATTGGGGCTCTGACCTCCCAGCTGGTCTGTCAGGCTCATCGAGAGATGAGCAAAGTGGTTGTACAGATGCAGACTAAGGGCTGGTGATGTCACGGCACACCTTTGAGGTGCTACAATTTGTTGTTACGGTTGTAGTGACGAGTCTAGACACAGAGGGCTGTGCTCTGATCTGAATAACATGGCCCTATAAAAACTCAGCCTGTATGTGTTACAGGTGATTCAGATAGTGGTCCTTCCACTCACACATACATGGAATTAAAGGTGGGTGACAGACAGCAGTCTGTCAGCAGAACTGTACTGTGATGAATCACAAATATAAACCTAGGGTCTGAGTCTTTCAAATCTGACTCACAAAAATCAGAGCAACTAAAGCAAAGACTTGAGTCATCATCAAGACACAGCGTGGGGTGCTAGACACTCTCAAAGTCTCCTGGAGGGGATCCCTGTTGCTGAGCTGGCTTGGCTAGCTGGTGTCCCCGAGAGAAAGGACAGCATGCTGGAGTTGAAAGACTCTTCGTCCTTGGTCTCCAAACAGAGAGGGAATGAAGTTCCCCGGTGGAATGGGCAAGTGTTTCCAAAGCCGAGACAAAGAAGCCAAAGGATTGCCCTACAAGCTTGTAATTACTGCGTGCTTGAATGGGGCTAAGGGGCTGTTTGGCTGACACCATTGGCTTTCAAACAGGCACCCTACCATTTAGCCCATTGGTTCACCCTGTCCCCTAATATTCCCCTGCTCTGAGAGCTGACTGGGCTGTCGGGCAGCAGGCACAAAGGTCCCTCTGTCCTGGGCAAGACTGGGGCCCCATTCCAACATAGTGAAGTCTTTGAAAATGGCCTGGCACTGGAACCTCACTGTGGCTGTGTATATGAGGCCTGCCAGGAAAACCAAATGAATGAGATGCAAGGGAAACTGGAGAAATAGAGATGAAGCAAACACTGAACTAGAATTTGGAAACAAGGGAAGCATCAAAGAAGGATACATTCATGATGGACAGGTAGGCAGAGGAAGGGCTCACCTGGCCAAGAAAATAGCAAGAAGGCTTACAACAAAAATAAAGTTTTCTGTGTTGTGTTACAGTATGTGAGTATGACTCAACACATTCTAACTGACAGATGACTGAGATTTGGTGAAGCACTATGGGGAAAAACATGAAGAAAGCTACAGACTGGAGCCAGACTGCAGTTAAACTCTTCCACAGTGAGCAAGCTTTTCCACAAGGTTGTGCACCAGTCACACATAGAATTTAAACTTTATATGTGAAAATCTGCCGTAATAATAATATATCCACTGACTCCTACACAACATCATTTCCTGTCAAGGAGGGAGTTTTGAGGAGTGAGGGGTTAACTGAGGTGTCTACACATCCAGTGTAGTCTAACCACAGCAGCCTATAGGCACAACAGATGCACAAGGTTTTTTACAACTATTTTTCTGTTTGCTCCCCCACGTATCTGCATCTGGCTGAAAACCAAGCACAAACCTGCCCATCTGATTGAGCAAACCCGAGAACCTGACACCCCGCTGGCAGACAAACTATACGACATCCTGGAATTCCACCAATTTCAGTTGAGGAAGTGATGAACATCTGTGTGAGGGGGGGAAGAGAAGTAGGGCATGTTTGGGCAAATTCTTAGAGAGAAGTGCAACACTGACAGTCACAGTGATAGTCAGTTATAAAACACTTTTAAGTCTGCCATCACTTTACAACTACAGTCTTCTATCTTTGCAGCCAAGTTATACTGAGAGCTTGATTTATGAGATACCAGCTAAGGATGAAGTGCAAAGCCACAATAAAATTTAACAACTGAACCGAGGAATTGTTCAACCGACCACACATGCAATGCAAACACTGCGTGTAGTTGGAGCACTTCAAAAACCGGTGGCAGTGTATCGACATTCATCATCACCATTGTTTTGTGATGTGCTGCTGCTCTGCCCCATATCTGGGCCCCTCGCTATCACTGCAGCACAGTTCAGTGAGTAATGGGCATAGCTAACCACTGGCAAAGTGAATTTCACTCACAGCCTTGCACAAGAAGACAGCTCTGGAGGAGCGCCAGGATATATTCATTGCCATTATCTCCAGCAGGGTGTCCTCGATCCTTCCTCTCTTCTTCAGAAAGTACTCCACCAGGGTATCACATTTTACGTGGGAGAGACAGCAGGATAAATAGACACTTGAAACACTTGACATAGTTTATAGTTAGAAACGGTAAACCCAGTCCGATTTCCAATGTCATTATCTGGGTGGGCCAGGAGTTTGACAATGAAAGCCTTTGTCCAACTCCTAGAGGGCCATATATCTATAAAAAAAAAGAAAAAAAAAGCTAATTGCACGGCTAACAGCTGGTCTGCTTGTACAGAGTAAAGAAGGAACAATACTTCTTATCTAATCTATTAGCTGCCCAGTCAAAACAAAAAAAGTCAGGCTTGTATTCAATTGATTTAAAAGTATGTACATCAACTGTATGGTCCTTAAATACATGAATCTCCAGAGACTGAGCCACAGTTGGTTTAGTTTAGAGCTGCAACGATTAATCGATTAGTTGTCAACTTTTAAATTAAACTATTTTGATAATCGATTAGTCGGTTTGAGTAAAAATTCTTTGATTCCAGCTTGTTAAATGTGAATATTTTCTAGTTTCTTCTCTCCTCTATGACAGGAAACTGAATATCTTTGACAAGACATTTGAGGACGTCATCCCCAGCGTTTGGGAAACACTGATCCACATTTTTCACAATTTTCTGACATTTTATAGACCAAACAACTAATCGATTAATCGAGAAAATAATCAACAGATTAATAGACTATGAAAATAATCGTTAGTTGCAGCCCTAGTTTAGTTCCTCATATTTGGTTTTATAGATGACTTGTCTTTATTGAGGAGGTTCAGATTTAAGCTTGTCAGCTTTTAAAAGCTGTGCATTATAAAGAGCAATGGAGAGGAAGCAGTGTGCTGCTGCCTGAAGAGGAATGTAAAAAATTCTAATGAGGCGGCTGCAGCAGTTGGGAGCTGAGGTTTAAAAAAGTGGAAGTCCGCTCTAGGCTGCACTTTCCCTCACCCTGCCCTCTCTGCCTGCCTCAAACCCTAGGACTCCATTAGAAAGACAGTGAGTTCCTGATGCACATGGACAGGTACACGCAGAGACAAAGACTCTCACACACACATGCCTGATAAAGCAAAACTCTGAAAATAAAACACCAAATTCTACAGGAACTACAAGAACCCAAACTAGATGTTTTGATATAAGAACAAACTCATGGGACAATAGTTATTTCTGAATAAGACAATCCAAACAGCTTTTCATTTCTGCAAACATCAAAGACAGCACTTTCCTTTCCCCTGCCAGCTCATAGAGATGCTATTTCTGCAATACCTGTCTCAAACTAAGATTACATTTTCTTGCAAATCACGTTTGAAATGCAAGTTATGGTCTCTGTGTAGCCATCAGGGCTGCCCAGAACAAAAGGATCTGCTCAATCTGTCTCCCTAATCTCTCTTGATATGAATGAACGATAAAATGTACAGAGCATGCAGTTAAACATGGTGGCCAAGTTTACCTCTACAGCAGTGTTTCAGGCATGGTTGTGCGCCAAACTGAACCCAGCAGGCAGTGTTCGCAGGTCGGAAGGCAGTAAGAGATTATATTCTTGTTGCCTAAAAGACAGTAGAATACAGACTGTAATGTGTAGCCCTCTCAACCATGAACCTTGTTCTTCTAAATCGTCAACATGACATCATGACTTCGCGTAAACATACACGCCGACTTTCTTAAGCCAAGTGGCATGTTATCTGTACGCATTTTGAGCTATCCGCGTGTATGTCTACACTGTATACAGTGGACGTAAACATACATGCCACTTGGCATGTTATAGCGAGAAAGTGACGGTTGAGTGAAGGAAACGTGACACGCGGGACACGATCCCCGATCCCCGATCTCCTGGGTGAAAGTATTTTATCCATCCTCCACCTCGACCAACCTCCCTACGCAGATTTTCGCCCTTTCATACTACTCGCTACGGCGTCAATTCACACGCAATCGCAAGGTAATATAAGTCAATGGAGGCCAAACGGCGTTGATAAATACGCTAAAAAGCGAGTATGCATCTTGATAACATGCCAAAAATGGCATACGAATTGGCGTGTCATACATACGCCACTTCATGAGATCAGTCTGAAATCGTTTATAAGCTGATGAAGAAATAAATCATATCCTACAAAGTGACATCCCTATATCTGCACTGTCTGCCATATCATATCTCTATTGTAAACTTTTCCATACCCACATTTAATGAACTGCCAACATTGGCCAATATTACAGCTATGTCGCGTTAGCATGTAGCTACTTAATAGTTAGCAGTATGCTAACATTAGATTGTAGTGGAACGAAGCAGCACTGTCTACCGTCAATAACTGCCGATAAAGGCTTCTGAACTAAACACTACGCAATAGGACATGTTTCAGCAGTAATGCGACCCGGAATTGGGGAGAACATTGGCAGCTAAGATGACATTGTTTACTGCCGTTAGCCATGTAGCTACTTCAGTTAACAGTTGACACTAATAGAATATAGCAGCAATTTCTACAGTCAAAAAAGGCTTTTAAACCAAATACTACTAACAGAAAACGTTTCAGGGGTAATGTGACCTGGAATTCGGGAGAATTTAACAAAACTGGCAGCCAAGGTGACAGTGTTTACTTCCGTTTGCATGTAGTTACATGGGACAATGTTAACACCGCAGTGGCTTAAAAAAATTAAAATAAAAAAAAACACTCCAGTCCCGCCTACTTGGAGCAGATGACCAATCATAGCAGGCTGGCTTAGAGTTGCGTAACACTTAGCCAAGAGTAGGAAAAACTGTTGAAACCGGAGTGTTCAGAATAGTTGGAAATCTGAACGTTTTAGCTAAGGGGGATTTGAGGGGGACCTGGACTTGGATAATGGATAGGGGGGCGCTGGTCCCAAAAAGGTTGAGAACCACTGGTTAAATAACTCAACACACATATCCATTATAAGATTAACTGGAACATGTGGTTTTTCAAAGTTATAATGCTCCACGAGAGATTGCGGGCGTAACGTAAAAAGCTCGCTGAGCGGGCTGTCACTCACACACTGGACACGCAGCAGGCAAAGGAGAGAGAGAGCAGCAACCTTAGGAAATGGACAGCGGCCGACACAAACACACACGCCTATTAACTCGATAATAAAGCCGTAAAGTAGGCTATCTTTCAACTCAGGACAGCGCCACTTCTCACAAATACAGATAGGATTGGAGATGAGAAGTTTAACTGACACGTAACCGCGATCAGCGCTCACACGCTCCACTTAGCAACAACTACAATGTTTAATTTTGAATGAATGTAGCCTACTGGCAGTCTGGCACACGTGGACGCTCAGTATTTTCCATGGGTGCTGCAGCTCCGGAGCACCCACGGTATCGGCGCCTATAATACCATTCAAATTTCATTTGTTATTTTTTTTAATTAGTTTTTAAGTAGAAAAACATATTTATGTAAAGAGATATAGTAAAATAAAGTAATTAAGCAATCATTTGCACAAACACATTATTTATACTATCAATTTGCTGCGTTACTTGTGTTACTGAATACAGAATAATCAGTGACCTTGGCCACCTACAGTTTCAACACATCAGGAAAACCTGCCTGCTGAAGTTCACTGAAAAGACAAGAAATACTTTAATATCAGATATGATAACCAACATAGGAGCTTCAAAAAACATCTTGAGAAATGTAATATGACAATTCCACCTCAATTCCTGCCCCGCACAGGAAACGTACTGGCAACTGTTCCCACACAGGCACTCCAAATAGCACACCACTTCCTCCAGGTGAAAAAGATCTGTGATTTATATGGGAATGTTTCAGTATGAGCTTTGGATTTCAAAACTAACCCAAAGCTCTTAAAAAAAGTCTCCTTCACCTACTGTTTCTACTGGCAGCTCCTATAAGAGGCTGTAAGGTGACTTGGAAGTAATACATTTGATTAACAACTGTATGTTAATTGCTATAATGCTATTATATTGGAATATTTCCACTTGTTACATTGTAGTACAAATTCAGATATTATGTGTGTTTGAGAAAATGTTGCCTTGCTGAACTGAGCAAGCAGGCCACTTGGATTAAACCCAATACAATGGGAGCATTTCCCAGCAGGGTGCCTTGTTAAACAGGGCAGTGTGGGCTGGGGCGGAGAGGTGTTTATAGGGGTACTGCGTTTTCTCTATTTGCCCAACAAAAGGTTAATATGCCCCTCCTAATATCTGAAAAGCAGTGAACCTATGTGTTACAAAACAAATACTCCCAGCTCAGCATGGGGCTGGCACACGCCTCTGAATGTGTGCTCAAGTGTGTGTGTTGGGATGAAGCAGTTTCCATCAGTTGAGGATTAAAATAGAAGGGATGCTGGAGTAGCAGCAGTATAATTAACAGTGTTGATGCGGGGAGGAGGGCTGAGTGAATACTTTGCATTTGCCGTCTATAATTCAGCCTCTCCACGTGCCAGGAGACGGGATAGGGGGCTCAGCCAGGAGGCCCGTCAAACACTTCCCAAGCCTGTTATTACTTCATTCTCTGATCACAGGCACTCACGAGCAAAACATATCAAGGGTAAGCCTGCAGTGCTGCTCATACATCTTATGTACAGTGCTATCTAGCATGTTCAGAATCATTATGACTGCTCCACTGGATCGATGTCACATCACCACCTGTGGCAGCAGAGATGTGGAGCTGAAGGAACGTTTGAACAGGGATAAATTGAGTGGGTCAATCAAAATGTTGATTAGATCATGGTATTTTGATTGTGCAAAAGCTGGTGCTGGAAATGGGATGTTGCATGCACTGGGGGGCAGTCTGGGGGCATCCAGTGGTCACACACACACACACACACACACACACACACACACACACACACACACACACACACACACACACATCACTATCTTTGTGGGGACCTGTCATTGACATAATGCATTCCCTAGCCCCTTACCCTAACCTTAACCATCACAACCAAATGCCTAACCTTAACCTTTACCCTCACCCTAACATAAACTAATTCTAACCCTAATCCTAAAACCAAGTCTTAACCCTCAAACAGCCCTTTAAAGTTGTGGGGTCCAGCATTTTGGCCCCACGAAGCTGTCCGGACCCCACAAGTATACTGTATTCCCAGTTTTTGGACCCCACGAATGTAGTTAATCAAGAACACACACACACACACACACACACACACACACACACACACACGAACCCAGCTGTGTGCATGTGCATGCCCATCAGTGAGTATTGGTCACTTGACCAGTGCCCGTCCTAGCTGGGCTCAGGCCAATACAGCCATTTATTCCTGTGGCCCATGGCTACTACAAACAATGGGGGGGAAATGGAGGCAGTCAATATTACTGACAATCCTAATGCGTAGAGTCAACAAGCATACATGTTCTCAGAGGATGAAAATGTTGGTTGCTCAACTGGGTCAAAATACCTAGTCATGTTTTTATTAGGGCTGTCAAAATGAATGCATTAATAACGAGTTGACTCAAATTCCTTTTAACGGCACTCATTTATTTTGATGGTGATAAACACATGTACGTTCTGTGATTTGGGCCTTGGGCCGCTCTGTAGTTTGGGAAATCAGGAAGCGATGCAGCAGTGGTGGATGGCTAGCAGAAACCTACTTGAGCAGAAATGGATAAAGGAAAGGGTCTTTTGAATAGCTACGTAATTCAGTTTCAAAGCCCTTTGAGATTAGAGATGGCCCGATACCATTTTTTGCTTCCCGATACCGATTCTGATACCTGAATTTGCGTATCGGCCGATACCGAGTACTGATCCGATACCAGTGTGTCATATATTTTAGTATGTTTTAACAACTGTATTCTACCATCCCTGTATGGATGTGATATTATTTCTCTTAGTTGTCGGTCTGGCTCAGGTTAAACTCTTTGTGAAACATGAACAAACACAAACAATGAACGCCCCAGAACTTTCTTTTATTCTCCAGTTTGACAGTCCATTATAACGGAAAAAGAACATAAATAAACTACTTCAACGTAGATTTTCTTTAGGGCTTTATTACGTGGTATCGGATCGGTGCATAAACTCCAATATTTCCCGAAACCGATATCAGCGTTTTAGGCAGTATCGGAGCCGATACTGGTATCGGTATCGGCTCATCTCTATTTGAGATGGTTCCGTCAAGACTAAAGTTATTTGCATACTGTCGATGTGAATTGAGTTACCACCGGAGTACGTAGATTCTCAAAAAACACTTGCTGGCCAAGGATACGGCCAAAGGCAGGCCATGCTGGATTGTTTGCAACGGAGACGCCTGGACAACTCTACAAGCAACAAACTTTCAACAGCGATAGCACAAATGCACGAGGTCCATTGTTCTGTGTTGAGCTGCTTAAGAAAATGGGATGTTTAGTTAACCTTTATTACCAAGTAATGTTGCATTCGGGTCAATATGCCCATCTGTTATTGCTTAATGGGCTTTTGAGGTTATTCTGGAGAATATTCTAGACAGTATTTGTCATTGTTTTGGATTGTTGCAATAATAATAAACATTTTCATGAAGCAAGCATATTTGTCCGTTCCCACGTTGATAAGAGCATTAAAAACTTTAAAAAATATCCGTTTTAAAGTACATTTAGAAGAGATAAAAAATTTGCGATTAATCGCGAGTTAACTATGGACAATCATGCGATTAATCACAATTAAATATTGTAATCGATTGACAGCCCTATTTATTAGTCTTCTTGGCTTCCCGATTGCCTAGGATTAGTGTTCCTCCAGTTCCAAATTGCTGTTAAACTTGATTGCAAGTCTTGTTTTTTTAAAATCTTTATTACTGTATTTCAAACTGCCAAAAATGAATGAGATCGTATTCATGAGTCTGCGTATGTAGTGTGGGTGTGGGATGAGGACAGGGCCAGGGTGAGAGCACTTAGGTCTTCATGTACAACTGCGTATGAGCAGCAAGGTCAGTCGACAGTGGCCTGACAGATTCTCATAGGAGAGGTGTCAATATGACAGATGGCTGTGATGTTTGGAAGTCATCCACTGCTCTGTCCTCTCACATCCTCTGCCTGATTACACAGGTAGCAAAGCTAAGTCACAGAGGACTGCAAATTAGATTAGACCACCCTTACCACAATAAAGCAAAGTACATTTTAACTGATTACAATCTCAGAAATAATCAAGTATTTGAAGAGACAATCATAGCTTATGTGCCCATGCAACACCAACCTTGTACAGACAAATTAACGGAATCCTCAGATCAAATAACAGGCTGGCAAGAGAAATTAATGAAAACACTGTCAGTAACAAAGAAATAGAAAGCTCACAGGGAACTTGAAACCCACAATAGGAACTCTGTATTGCTGAAATGGCATTTTAAAAATGGAATAGTTTGGGAATGACATGTTGGTTTGTTCTTTATTTTGACAGGGCTGTCTGGACAGGTTGTGGCAAGGTGTTGTTATAGAAGAAGAGCAGTTGTGATTGTTTGATTAGGCAGGTTTGGGAAGGGTCAGGACCCTGCTGAGCAAACATGAGAAACACGAGCTTCACTGCAGCAGTAGCATTGACCACAGCCTTAAAAAGCACCCCAGAGAATGCAATCAAATCTATCATAAGATGCTCTACACATCCTTTGGAGTTCGTTTTTATCGGTAAAACTTATCTATCAATCAATCAACAGCTGCTTGGCCACAAATACACCTCTGCAGCAACTAGGGTAAAACACATCAGCTAATTTGATTGCAGAGATGAATTGGGGCAGCCATAACGGAATGCACTTCAACTGTATAAGGCTTCCCCACAGACTAATATCTGACAGAGAAGCGGCATTCAAAAGGAGAACACGGCAAGCCATTGTGGAAGGCCAGAGTCAAGGTGAAAGCTTGATTAATATCCGCTCACATTGGCCAAATAGCTGCTGTGCTGCCACCAGACATTAATTTTGTCCCTAGTGCACAAGATGTAATCTACAATTTTGAAATTAACCTGTTTCAGTTTGCAAGGATGAAGGCAGAAACATAAGAATAGGATCTCGCCAGGTAAGCAATTTAACATGGGCTGCATTGGGGTATGCTTCAGTGCGAAGTGACATGAGGACCAGTGCAGTGAAGGGGGGGGGGGACAAGGGAAGGGCTTATTATCCTAGCAGAAAACCTCAGGGGGATTTTCTGCCATGTCTGCCTGGCTGACTGTGTTGTCCCCTACAGCTTGGAGGGCAGCCTAATTCCCCAACTGAGGACTCAGTGGAAAGCCCAGGTGTGCCTCAGTAATCTGAATTATTTGTCAGAAATGGCAAATAGTTTCTAAATGTACAGTTTAGGAGATGGAAAGGCGTGATAAGGACACAAAATCCAAAACAACAGCGTAGCAAAGTTATACACGTAAACCATTTTCAGTCATTGATTTTGGCACTGGTCCAGTGCATAGCCCAGTGCACTTCCAGTCCAATTATGAACAGTCAGGCCGCAGAGTTAATCAATTCATACAGTCATTTGGACTGCGATAAGTCAGCTAGTGTTGCATAATAGTGGTGCCCTGCTAAATCACAGTCTGTGCCAGAAAACCACAGTGCAAACCTGTACAGCGTTCTGCTGCTGGCCTGCACTGCACTGCACCTACTGGCACACTCTCACAACTGTGGTTTATCATGCTTCCGTGCCAGTTCCATGCAAGCCACATATCATTTTAAACAGCAGTCCAGGGTGCAGTGTTTTCAATACTTTTGTTTTCATAAACACCAAAAAAAGAAATCCCAAAAATACATGACAGCACAAAGCAAGCAAATTAACATCTGCTTTATTAATCAGACAACATCAGACGGTTGTCCCAGTAATTCTACTGTTTTAGTCTTGGCTCATGGATACAGAATGAAGCAGAATGCAATTAACATGCCCCCGCGCCCTTCCCCTTAATTCCTCCCCCGGCTGGCAATAATCAGGACTTTGCATCCCCACAAGTCACAGAGGAGGAAGACATCCAAGTTTTGACTGGAGTCCCTCATTTGCATCTACCATAGTGTTTCTCTACCTAGTGTTGGGTATTTTAACATCTGGTTACTAGGGTCAGTTTAAAATGAGGCAAACCAGGATGTGTACAGGTGCAGGTTTTCTCTTTCTAGTAGCAAACACCCACTGGTGACTTCCTCCTAATCAGCATTCAGGGCAAGTATGAGTACCATGTAGGCTAAACACAAAGCCACAACACCACCTTACCTCCTCCCAAGCAATAAGGGCTGAGTGATATGGCCAAATTCTTCAATCCCAATTTAGGTCATTTCATATCTCAATAACGATATATCACTGGTAATTCAATAAATAGTCCAGGCTATATGAAATAACCACTTGGTAAAGCCTATTTGTATACTCCTTTGTAAAGTAAATACTTGGCAAAAGTACTATTTCTCATTTAATTAAGAACCTTAGTGCAAAATGAACATAACGTGCAAGGATCAGAACGTAAAGCGTCCAAATGACGTAACTATTGCCGTAATGCAGTTCGGCTGATGGTTTTTCGACATTGCGATAGAAACGATATGGCAAAATATATACAATATACACTTTTTTATATTGTTTTGATGACTATATATCGAACTAAGCAAACACATTCTCATATCAATATTCAACTTTAAGAGCTTCTACATGCAACTATTATACAAACACATGTCCATCTTCATATTTACAAGACAGCTTCCAGTTTCAAATGTGTTTCTTGTGTAGCAAAGCTGTAGACAGGGTATCCAGGAATACATCAATGAAACACACAGGAAACAGGCAGCGAGAGAGGAAAGGCTGGGAAAGTAGCCATGTTTGTTATTAGCCAGCCCTATCTGCCCTTTGCACCTGGAGAAATATGGAAAAAAAGACTATGGCCTTATTCATCAGACAGTGTCCTGTTATACACTGTAGACTAATTATTTCAACATCAATATTCAGTATATGTTTTTTGTTAAAGGCTAAGGTAATAACACAAAACTGCATGGACATACTGCATGAATAGCGACAGTGGGACATGTTCCTAATTACTTCACTCAGTCCACCTGAAACTTCTATTTGTTTAAAAAGTCCTCTAAATCTAGCAAAGGGTTGGGTGCACAGTGGTCTTATTCTTCCTTCTCAGCTTTACAAAGAGCAAAGCAGGAACTCACAGGGTGGAAATGGATTCCCTGGTTCCAAAGCAAAGGATGTGGAATTTTGGAGCAATATGAGGAGGGATTTTCTGAGTTTCAGAACAGGAAACAAAGCACAACACAAACTACAGAAAGAATGCTGTGACTATATTAGAGAACTTGAAACAGCGCAGATAGAGTTCAGCTTCAGAGAGTAGTGTTTTTCAAGAGAAAACCTCCCATGTTGTATTGTTGTGCCAGCATTCCTGTTTTTACTACAAATCACATGGTAAAAGGAGCTCCTGAAAGAAACAAAAACAGTTGTAAGCATGTACAGGAATGAGGACAAGCTGAACAGACCTGCCTATGGATTGAGATCTGTTTTGAGCAGGGCCAAGCCCTCATGCATTCCTGACTGCTTCTCAGATTTCTGTCCACAGGAGGGACAACAGCAAAAAACCTCTGCGGTTTTTGTATGTGGAATTATTTTCCACCGCTGCCCACATAGGCTCTGCATGGGGCATGGGCCTGTAACTCTGTTTGGTGTTTTGATTCTTCTCAGAGGCTGAGTTCTGTAATCTGTTCCAGGGAGAGTGTGCAGGCCAAGCACAGAGACAGTGTAGCAACTGGCAGACATGTCGAGACAATATTGAGCATGTCATCACTGTGTGGCAGCGAGGTAGCCTGCGGCAGCACATCATCGTCATCATCATCATCATCATCAAAATTCCAGATTTCATTATGGAAAGTTTTTTTTTCTTCCTTGTCTCACTTTAAGTTATTCTTAAGTGGTCGTTTGTCAAACTTTTAATTTTTTCATTCTCCCATCTTCTAATCTCTAGGCCATGTGGTGCTATTTTCAGCACGTATGAGGTTTGATGGGAGCAGAAAAGGGGAATTACACAGTGTCTGATCTCTGCATGACTGTGGGTTTTGGTTTGGAGTTGAGAGCTGGAAGCAGCATGACAGAACCCAGTCACAGAAAGGTTGCTTTAGTTCATGAGTGTATAAGTATTGTAACAGACCACCAAATGGAGACACAACTGTCAATCAGCTAAGGTCCAGATCAGAGTCAATAGCAACACTTTGCACCTGTCCCCCACTACTAAACTCCCTCAGTGGAGGTGACCACTACAGAATCTCCCGCATAGATAATTA
Organism: Sander vitreus; assembly: GCF_031162955.1. NCBI lineage: Eukaryota > Metazoa > Chordata > Actinopteri > Perciformes > Percidae > Sander > Sander vitreus. The sequence continues at coordinate 17,241,654 of NC_135874.1, forward strand.
CAGTGTCCGAAAAATTCCCCAAACTTTGTGGCAGGTGGGGTGAAAAGGAGGGGAATTTTCCTTTGTCTGCACGCATTTACTCTGTGACAGTTCGCTGAAAAGGGATTACATCATCACTATTGTAGCTTCCAAGCCCTCTGCTTTCCTCCATTGGCTGGTATACAGTGGACCGTCCGATCCAGACAAAGACAGAGCATTCCAACAGTTTAGCAAGCAGGAAACGCGGACCCATAGTCACACCTCATTACAATCAAACTCATCAACCCCTTCAGTCACCAGCGAAAAAGACAATCACACGGAAAAAATGCTGGAGGCCATATTACCATCAAGTCACTTGACATCTGACTACAGGCTGACTAATACCAGCCGGACATATCACTCATGTTAAAACTAAAGGAGCTTCCTTTTTTTCAAAAACAAAAAAGTGATATATTTCAAACTATGACTGAAGGTTGTGTCAAAACTCATGAATACATGACTCATTTTGGTGTCTGGCATAGAATTAAACAGGCATGAAGGAATTGGCCTTGGAGCTGACATTGGCTACATTGGTGCACCAGATCATCCAGGGCCATATCTGAAGGTCTGTTTAGTTTGTAGCCTTGTCTGTCATCAGTAACAGGCAGCTAGAGCTGACAGGGGCACGGGCTTAACAGCAGCGTGTAACCAAGAAGCAGCACATTACTGTGAAAAGAGTGTGGTCAAAAACCTACTTTATACATTAAAACCATTAAACCAGTTAAGAATAATGCACTTTGAACTTGAGAATTAATCAGAACAATAATGCCATTATTCATTATAAAATGTAAACAGTTAATTTAAGCATTTCATCATGATGGCCACTTAGCATAATTGCAGCCCACACATTCCAGAGTGGCAAATTATAAAGCTGCACACTGCTCCTCTTGTTGTTGTCTTTTATCTTTGCTCGAGCTATTCCCTTCGAGCCAATGCACAAGAGACAATAGAAACATGAGCTCAACTTAGCAACAGGAAGCATCCCTCTGTGCACATTAAAAACACTCTACGACAAATGAAGCACAATAACAATTGTTATGATTGTGAGTGAGAAGTATGATGCAAAAAGTGAAAATAGAAACACTGTCCTTGTCATATACCAGGGGGAGGACTGTTTATGCTGATAAGAAATGTGAGAAGCAATGGCTTTTTTTCTGAAGGAACTTTTAGAGTTTACATGCAGATGAAAATATATCATATGAGCCTCGTGCTACTATGGCTGCAAAGTCTCCTTAAATGAGATGTTTTAAGGCCCACGCAGTAATGTCTTATCCTTGAATGGTATTTTTGTCAGCAGCATAAAACACAGAGTTGTTGGCCCATTGTGGCAGATTAAAAACAGAGCATGCATGCTTCCCTCAACAGCAATATAAAGCTGCTGCCTTTGCATTAGAGGAATGCTCTATAAGAAATCCCATCAGAGAAGCAAGAAGCATTCCAGTGTGAATAGCTACAATTTAAATGGGACAAAGCTGATATTAGACTCACTAGTAAAGATTACAGTGCAGTGTATGATCAGTCATGCCCACCGCAGGTCAGCTAAGCCTATCAAGAATTCTAAAAATCCTTGATCCTTGCCAAAAGCTAAACTCCAAATGTTCCTTTTTTGCACCTGACTCATGTAAAATTATCCAACTCCAACAAGCCACTGGAGCAAGCGCTGTGATTCAGTTTGAGGGGAGCCCAATGATTTTCCATGTCCTACCTGTCTATGGTTCCACCTGCATAGTTGTGACTGGTTTGTTACAGCTGATATTTTGTAAATATGCTGGTTTTGGACACAATACTGCATTGAACGTTGAAAGGTTGTCACTCTTTGCTGGTTGTTACTATTTAAACAAACCTCTGTTTGCCTTGTTGCCCCGCATTGCCAAATCTTCCCCATTCTATCATGTAGTCCTGATCTGTATTCTATATCTAATTCAAAACAGTCTCTATGCCCACAGTGAACATTCAATGCTGGATTTGTGTATTCTGCACATTATGCATAAATACATTTAGCAAAGGTGGGTCTGATTGGGTCTGATCAAAATGCCATGGCGGACCATGACAAGTAGATACCCTGTGGTACAGAATTTAACATGGTAGGCTATATTGATTAAGATGAACCACATTCACGATGCAATCATCTTGACCTAATCTGTTCAACAACATGATGAACCAGGCAATGCTGTAAACAAATCAGAGCTCCCATGCCAGATGTGGCACAAGGAGATCACCTGCATGAAACACGGGGTACACCATACTGATTATCGGGTGGTGACAGTTACACAAGGAGATATAGGCTTTGTACTGTGCACGATACCACCTGTAAATCGTCTCCCCAAAGCAGTGCTAAGAATGCCCTTGACATACACAACGACGCCGCGGGTACATAGGCTATATTTTGACAGCCTCAGTGATAGTCGGGTAGAAACGTTTATTACCGAGTCCATTTCGTCTACCACCAACCCCATTAGTTAAAATAAAAGCACTGGCACTGACTGCGCACTGGCTCCACACTGCACCTTGACACAGCACAAAGATGTGCTTTGTCGTTCACGGACAGCCGACAGATGTTGTGTGTATCGTTAGGCACCTTGTACCACGAACAACACCCCGCACATGACTAGCACCACGTTCCCGGCTCACCTTTTCTCCTTTCTGCCTCAAGCTTTTGGATGTCACACACTACGAAGCGGGTTTTCCTCCTTTTGTTTCAACTCGTAACAAGGTCCTGTAAGTCCGAAACACAAACTGCGTAGCGCTCTTTCTTACCTTCTCGGGAAACGTGTTTGCTCCGGTTTAAACCGAAAATGCCCGGTGTCGTCCTCAGAAAGGCAACTTTGAAGTTTGATAGAAAGTTACGGGTTTGCCTCGCTGCGCTATGCAGCTGCTGGAGGGGATGAGATCATTCAGGCAGTCTCTCCCCCTCTCTCTCTCTCTCTCTCTCTCTCTCTCTCTCTCTCTCTCTCTCTCTCTCTCTCTCTCTCACTCGCCCCCGGAGTCTCGCGAGAAAGCTTCGTGGGGAAAGCAAACGTTTCCGTGGCAACAGTGCTCACCTGTAGTGGGTAGACGGAGGGGAGGGAAAACGAAGAGCGCTCACTCTGCGTTAAAAACATAGGTTGTAAACTGTGCAAGCTAATGCAGCTAAGTTTTTACTCCAAACCTGTAATTACATCCTTTTCTTTGTAGGTCCAGTTACACACCTTTTTATGTTTTACTATGTTTAAGTTTGGTCAAATTTCTACTGACAATAATTAAATGTAACCACACACATCCTCCAGTGCAAGACCTATTTAACCCAGCAACCTTTGACCTACTATTGCAAATCTCCTGTTAAAAACATGTCATGTTTGTTGAAAAAAATTGGGAGAACATTCAAAGCAGTTTCTAAAGCTGTCTTAAGATGGACTTTTACAGTGCCATGCAGTGCCAATTGTAAAGAATAGTGTGCTTATTTCTATTATTTACATGATATTGCTGCAGTTACATGCATGGTTATTTGGAGCAATACACATGCAAATGTATGCAAGTATTTTCAAGAGATGAAGTTAGAATTTGTGTGCCACTTGACACAAATTTATATGTGATGAGTTTTATTCTATTATTTTAATTATTCATTATTTGGTGAGAATTTCAATGAGTGATTCTCACATCACTCTAACATAAACGATCTTTGGTGGTATTCTTCTGCAAACTGTGTGCAGAGGAGCAGTGCAGAGGGTAGAGGAGAGGTCTTCCTCAAATATTTGCTGCTTCTAATAGGCAACATTGCTTACCTGACTGTCAACCACATACCAGCAGGCCTGTGGGAAATACATTAATCAAATGTTCTCATGTATCACAACAATACAACTATTTAAATGTGATATGCAAAGACAGTGATACAGGCTGTCTACAAACGGAAATACAACAGTGCCGGTGACTGAGTGTTTCACTGTTGTCCCCGCAGCAACCTGACTAAGACATTAGGGCACTGCCCGGCCTGTGCCTGTAGCTCTGACATCATCAGCTAGTGTCGATGTGAGCGGATGTGCAGAAAAGCCACTGCTAATCTGCAGACCTTGCAAACAATGCACTGTGCATAGGAAATTAAACATTAGACAGTGGCAGTGCAATGCTCTCCTATATGCATGAATAAGGACTTGTCTTCAAATGCCACTGCGGTAGTGAATCATTCCTGCAGCTGTTGTCTACTGGTGTCAGCATGTCATAGTTGGAAATTTAGATCCTGTGAATTGGTGGAAAGAGATCTCAACAAATAAAGAACGAATCAGCAGGCTAGAGGATGCATAATGCAGAGGAATGGCCTGTGAGCATTTTAATGTGCAATGACAACATGTATCCTAATTCCACATCATTCCCTCTGTATTTTAAGCATCATTACTATGCCTACACAGAGCTGTTTCAGAAATGACATCTATTTTTGTCAACCTTTTTTTTTTTTTTTTTTTTTAAATCAGAGGCACACATCTTTATAGCAGGTGCCTCACTGGTCCAATTAAAAGAAGATGCAGTGAGAGAGAATTGGTTTTTAGGGTTTTATTCCAGTGCAAATATTTTGTGAGTGTGTGTGTGATGAATGTTAATTCATAAAAGCATGAACACAAGAAGTTATCTTTTTGTATGATCAAATCTGTAGCACCATCTGCTGGCCAGGCTAGCATAGGACAAGAAACAAAAGGACATGCATAAGAAAATACCTGGCTTTAGAAGTGATCATTTCTATGACGTATACCCACATTTGTACTGTAAAATTATTTTTTTTACATAGATTGAATTTATTCCTCCACTACTCTTAAGCACTTATAAGGCCTCAGATAATATTCCTTTAGCTTTTAAGAATACCACCCTCATTTAATAAGGCTTAAAAGTGTGGAGGACAGCATATCAGCTTTGACTGTGATGGATGAGAAGTCATTAAGAGGTGGAGGCTATTCTTAGGTCTTGGTTAATCTTAACAGTCTTTGAATGTCAGGTTCTATGTCAATGGTGGGAAACATTTTGCTGTATCTTTTAAAGGGCTCTCCCTCTGGCCCGATGAGGAATTTCTCAAAGTTCCAAGAGATGTCTGTCCTGCTGATGGGACTCCAAACCAGAAATTTGGGGTCCTGCATGAGGGAGGTGGGGTCATCATCGGGATAGGGGAGCTTGTCTTTAAGATAGGCAAAGACTGGATGTGTGTTTGTCCCGTTGACAACACACTTCTCAAAGACGGTAAAGCTGGGCTGAAAGCCGCCGCCTGGACGCACATGCTGCAGGGAATTCAAGATCTCACCATTGCTGCAGTTCTCCTGCAAAACACAAGTGCTTATTTTCATATTGTGAAAATGATAACATGAATCAAGCTGATTACACTGTAGCAAACAAAACCACCTGCTATCAGAGTGTCAGCAGATACTTAAAATCTAATAGTATCAAAGCTGAAGTAGCAGCTACTGTTTTCACACTATGTGATCGTGCTGTTCTTACTACTTTATAAATATAATGGGCGTTATTCTCACTGGATATAACAAACATTGTTCATTTTCAAACGTAAATATATATATTTATATATGATATAGTCAGAAAGATGAAATTGGCTTTAAACATCTGGAATTCAGGTGTAGCTCCAAATATGGAAAACATTTTATCATCCAGAGGAAGCACTTAATTGGGTGAAGGTTTGTATAAACAGGTGAATTGATACATTTCACATGACTAATAAACCATCATCGGCATACATGTATGAGATTTTAGGCTTATATCAAGAGCAGATATTGCAGGGTCATAACAAATTGCCTGAGGAAACCATGCTGCTCAACTCACCTGATAGCCAAACTGGTTACAGGGAAAACCCAGGACCACCAGCCGATGAGGGTACTTGCTCTGAAGCTGGTTGAGCTCACTGAAGTCCCGGGTGGTGGTGCCTCAGAGCGAGGCCACATTCTCTATCAGGACCACCCGTCCCCGAAACACGTTGAAATCCACCGAGTCTCCCTCCAGCGTGGTGGCTCTCAGGTCGTAGAAGGTCTTGGCGATGAACGTCATCTCAACTCCTGTGATTCCTCACTGGAGGCAGACGGGATATCAACGTGTGACTGCATCCAACTGCTTGGTCACCTGACTCCCTGCCTTTTGTGGGTGTCAAATGGCTCTGCAAGAAACTGATCCGCACCTGACATACAATACTCTTTTACAAGTTTCAGATGGAGCAGATTGATGTAACTGATTGTGACACCACACAAGTACATGAAGTAGGTTTTGCGTGATTCACAATGTGCTATCCTATTTTGGATAAGCTTAGAAAAGGGTTTACATTTAGAATTTCTCTGAACTTAAAAGGTGCGGTCATTGGAATTCTTTTAAAATGTGTCGTATCTTGAGCATGTACTGTATTTGACATGGTCAAATGGTATTATGGGATGTATTCAGCATTGTATGTATCAGTTTTCTCAGTCATCAAAGATTTAACGTGCACACGCAGCAGGTGATGAAAAATAAATGAACCCATCTTAACTCCCCAAGGATCCAACTTTACTCTCAATCCAAAATTTTGTGACTCAGCAAGGCTCAGATATCCAATTAATTTGTTTTAAATATAGGCAATTGGAATTTATACATAGCAAGATTTTTTGCAACATCCTTGAGTTTCAAACATAACATTAAAATGACATATCCGTGGCACCTCAGCAGACCCTGCAAACATATTCTAAGCAGCAGTAGCACTGCTTAAATGCATAACATACAGTAGGCAATGCCAGTCACGTTCATAAAACAAATACATATACATTCAGGATGGTAAACAAACATGCACTGCATTCAGAAAGGTCACTGAACATGGCAAAACACTGTCTCCCTAGAAGAAATAAGCCCATTGTGTAAAAGAATCCGCCCTGGTTTGAGTTTCGAGAAGTAAATAATTCAACTCTGTCCTCTGGCTGCCTTGTCGTAGCACATATACTCTTTGCAACTTAATAAACTGATTTCTTTGATATGGATCCACACATCACCAATCAATTTCTAGATGTATATAGTGCATTTCACCGTGGAAAATGTAAAGAGAGTGTGCATTGATAGTTTTGCTGGAGCAAATGGAGCTACCTTCATGCACTGTATGCATACTCTTCACTGGCTACAGGGTTCAGTGATCATGCAACAGAATGGGCCCTCTGCTAGTTGCTGCTGCTAACTGCATCTACCACTGCACCGACATACGAAGAGGGAAACCAATGGAGCACCCTCCTGGCCAACAGGTCACAGTATCTATGAAGAAAGTGGAGGAGGGCTGAGTCAAGTCACAGTGGGGAACAAATGTCTTTAGCTGCAGTATGAGCCATGGTACTGTGATGGCCCTCTTTCTAACAGATGCAGGTCTTCTGAGCGTTGTTGTCGGTGCCTTCACTGTCCTCTTCTTCCAAAACGGCCTTCTCCAGATAATCATCCAGGGATCCCAACAAGTTGTCCATGTCTCTCTTGTGAGCCTGCAGCACCAGTTCTGTCACACGAGTGAAGGACTGAGGAAGTGAAAAATAAATATGTAAGATAATAAATAAGAATTTAGCAGGTAAGTTCCCATCCCGTATGTATGCACATTTCTAATGTGACACACAGTTTCTTTGGAGATGCACCCTGTGTCCTACCTCACAGATGTTCATGCTGTTGAAGGCGCTGGTCTCAAAGAACTCCATCCCATAGCTTTCTGCTAGCTGCTTTGTCCAGGTGGATATGGTTATAAATAAGTACAACAAAAGGTATTTTAATAGCCGTGGTCAGTTTTCTCAAGTAAACGAACACAGGGTTTAGGAGACTGGATGTAAGTTGTTATTAACTGGCCTATCAATTTGTTTTTAATGAATTATTCATACAAATGAGCTGATGTGCTGGGTCCACGTTGGAAAAATGTTTAAGAAAAACTCACATTCTGTGTAAGCAAAGTAAGGTGTCATGAAAACTCCATTAATACAGTATTTCTGTACCACAGTTTGTGAAATAATTGCCAGACTAATAAACAAAACTCTTAGATTTAGCTGTGTATCCTTTAAAAATGTCTGCTTACCATTTAATCCTGTCACCTTATATCACTCAATGTAAAGTGTTTGCCACTTTGAACTTGAAACAATAACTACTGGGTACTCTAGGATATTTTTTATATCTACAACAAGTATGTTATTAAGTACGTTACATGTTTAAAAAAAAAAAAGACTATTTAAAAAACTAATAAAACCCATAAAATAAGGTTTAATCAAACCTTGTTTCCTTGGTCCTTTGTCACCTGCCTCTTAAGCTCCTCATCACACTTGTTTCCTACCAAGATCCTTTGCACCTTGTCTTGGGCATACTGCAAAACACAACAACACAAAAAACTAAAGTCAAGACAGACAGCAAAGAGATAAGGGACTTCATCATCTTGTCACTCACACTAAGCCACTGGGTGTGCAGCAAGCCTCAGCGGTGCACTGAGAGTTGGTACAAATACTGGGTCACTGTGAAGGCCAAGGGAGTGAAATGAGAGTGCTTATTGCCTTACTTCATCCACATCACTGGCCCACTTCACTAGGTGCTGAAAGGACGACTCGCTTGTGATGTCGTATACAAAGATGATACCCTGGACAAGAATCAACGAAGAAGGATTAAAGAATGAATGCTACAGTAACCCATGAAGGTAACTTGTTGTTCATATGGAGGGATCACCTGTGCACGCCTGTAGTACTGTTTGGTGATGGTGTGATAACGTTCCTGACCTGCCGTGTCCCTGCACAGACGACCAAACCCAGCAGAAGATCACACAATATGCACATCAGCATACTGTGAATGCAATTAAAAATCATACATAACTTACCATATCTGTACTCGCACCCTGATTCCATCTAGTTCTAGTGTTTTCATTTTAAAATCTACTCCTGCCAAAAGAAAAAAGAAAGAAAATTACATTTAATTCCACAGAAACAACAACACATAACAGAAGCAATTTGTGATGCAACTGCAAACACCTTAACAAGGTCAAAGTGGAATCACTTATGCAACTGTGACAAATTGATGAACAAATCCTGCTTTGTGCTATTTTTCATGGGCTATTGTGTGTTTGTAAGCACTTAATGAGTGTTGCTCAGAGACACTATTATCCCTAATGAATAGTATCTCAAGCACTGCATAGCGTCAGCTTTTAAATCACTGTGTCTCCACAAGGGGGTTGCAACCGATGTGAGCTGCAGCTGTGTGTTTTTACTGCTGGGTAACAGGACGAGAGAGTTAAGAAATGTGACAGAATAGCACCAGCTGCCAACCTGTTTATCTTCTTAAATCAATTTTAGTTTAGTTTGTATGCTGAGCCCACTCTAAAAACTCATTTTCATGCTACATACTGTGTATATTAGATGCTTAAAATGTATATGCTCTAGTATTGTGCTAAATATACTATGTGGTATATTATTATTTTCTTCTTTTTTTGGGCTTTTCTGCCTTTAATGGATAGGACAGCTAGGTGAGAAAGAGGGGAAAGACATGCAGGAAATCGTCACAGGTCGGACACGAACCCTGGACCTCTGCGTCGAGGCATAAGCCTCTCAGTATACGTGTGCCTGCTCTACCCACTGAACCAACCCGGCCACTGGTATATTATTTTCAATAATGATTCATCTGATTATTTTCCTGATTATACAATTAATCAATTGATCTAAAAGCATTTCAGAGAACGGTGAAAAATACCAATCAAACTTTTGTAAAGCCAACAACATCCCTTCAAATCGCTTATTTTGTCTGACTAACAGTCCAAAACCCAGCAATTTAGTTAACTATCACATACAGTAAGACAAAGTAAAACAGCAAATTAAGCCTCAGAGTAGAGAAGCTGTAACAAGATCATGTTTGGCATTTTTACTTGAAAAATAGACTTAACGCGATCACTTATGGGCCTTTTTTCTACAGCAGACTTGTCATAGGAAAAGCATGTTTATAACATTAGCAATGTTCTATTCAAGTGTCCCAGTAAGCCATGACAGTGCAGATTCATTTCCTGTCAATGGACTAATCAATTCAGCTTCACTATAGTAAATGGACTGTATTTCTATAGCGCCTTTCTAGTCTTAACGACTACCCAAAGCACTTTTACATAGTACAGGAACCATTCACACACTGGTGGCCGAGGCTGCCATACAAGGTGGCTCCTGTTTATCAGATAAACATTCACACACAGATGGCGCAGCATCGGGAGCAATTCGGGGTTCAGTGTCTTGCGACATGGACCTGAAGGGCCACGGATCGAACCGATTGGTAGGCGACAGCTCTTACCACATGAGCCACAGCCGCCCCTATACACCTGTTTTTGTACTTCCTTTTCAAGTTCCGCTATGAAGGACACATAAATAGTCAATGACTCCGTTGGCTGGCATAATTTCTGTTTGAGACGTTACATTCAAATGTGTTTGATTTGAATGTTAAGACTTTAGTGAATCAGAAAATGTGCCTTCTAATCTACATCCCAGTAAAATTATATTTAAAATTCTAATCGTGTTCCTTTAGTCACTGTCGATGAGATAAGATAAGACTAACATTTGGCTTAAGGAGAGACTAGTTGAAATTCAAATGTATTTAATACAATACTAAAGAATAAATCACTATTTTATGGTGTGTTAATTTATGGTGCGTTTCATCTTTAAAACATGGATTCTTGTGGACCACAAAGCCTTTTTACCACCTTACCACTGACACAAGCTTCCATATTAATACTGTCCCATTCTCGCTTCCCTTGTGTTTTTTTATTTAATATATGCAAAGCTGTGCGTTCCTTCTTGTTGCCACAGCTCTCTGAACTGACACTGTGTTTGTGAGAAATGGGGATGCAGATCTGGAGGGAAGCAGTCTAATGTAACCAATAATCACAACATCAGGGATCTTAAAGCAATGACAATTTACTTACCATGCACCTTCTCAAATAACTGAGTTTAATCCCATGTAAAGCTCTCCTCAAGTCAGCTCTCCAGCTTGCAGTACACAAACCTTTTAACCTAAATTCACTCTACACTACAGCACTTTCTCTTACAGTCACAATTAACTATACAGCCTACAATCAAAGTGTCTGTGACTGTTTTTCTTTGCTTTACTCTTAGTGTAAAACTGCCACACCATTTTCCTCCAAGTCATTAGTTTATCAAACAGTCAGGAAAAGAGGCAGCAGCGATATGAAGCACTAATGTGCAGATCAGTCTACAAGTACCATTTTCTGAATAATAAACAGGATAAAAAACACTTTGAGGGCAGATAAAACAATTTTGTTGACATTCCTTTCCATTGTTACTGTGACAGTTAACAGCTTTTCAGACCTCTCCTACATCCTTTATTAACTAAAGGATGAATGAGAGGTATTCTTTAGGGACATATCTTTGTTAGAAAATGTAATATTTTAGGATCAGTGTAGCTTTCTTAAGACATTTTCAGTCAGTTTCAGGGCTGTTAAGACCTGAGTCACTTAGTATTAACGTAATCCTACTAGCCAAGTAGGCCAGCTTAGGCATTTTGAACAAAAGTGAAAATTAGGGTCAACTGTTTTAGAAAGTTTAGTTAAAAAGTTGCCATCTCGACATTAATTCTGTAAAAAGTATTCACCGATGTTTATCCGGTTCAATCTGCGGCTAACATGAAGCCATAGGACTTTTGAAACAGGCGTCACTGAAAACTTGTTGGATGGCTTACCGATGGTGGAAATATGTGAAGGATCAAATTCACTTTCTGTGAACCTTCGCAACACGCACGTCTTCCCAACCCCCGAGTCTCCGAGCATGAGCAACCGGAACAAAAAGTCGTACTGTTTAGCCATGACCAAAAACTAAAATGTAGAAGAAAACATGACTCTTCCAAGTAGCTTTGGCTCACTGCAGTGTGCTGCCTCCATGGCCCCTCGGACAATCGTATTTCTATACTCGGGATTTGTAAATTAAGTCATTTAGAACGCGTACCATTTTACAAAGCCGGTTGTTTGAGCAGTTTTTTCCTAGAAATATTACTAGAACTATAGCAGGCTATTTTGTGTTTCGGTTCGAGTTTAGCGTGTATTTAAAACACACAATGTGATGAATGCATCACCTTTGCTTTATGTTTTGTTCTGGCCTTAGCTAGTAGGCTAATTTCTCCTATCTTTACAAAGGAGTAATCTTTCTCTTATCTTTTAAAAAATACATTTAAACTTTACGTTCCGGTAATTTCAACGTATCGCTGGGACTTTACACCCTAATTTAAGAAAATGTACACACAGCTGGAGCCAGCTGGTGCGACAGGTTACTGTGTTCTAAAACATTACCTACTGCCCCAGAAGGCAGCATACAACCTGCATCCTTGAAGAGGCTGCTTCTTGCTGTGGGAGCGTAAACTGGGACAATTACATTGGGCTGTTCCCAAAATCAATTTTTTTAAACAAACTAGTAGGCCTACAGCGCCCGGTGAAAATGTGCCTGTTTGGAAAGGGCCGATTGCTTGGCCTGTGGTATTGCTGGTTGTAGTATTCTCCAAAAACTAATTGTAACCCAAATGACTTACAGAAGGACCCCCAAACACCTTAATATGCAACTCTACTGTAGCCTATTACTGACTTACAGAGTAGGCTACTTCTACATTAGAGGAAGACATGATTTTACACGTTCTGTCAGGTAGCCTACCTGGTGTCAGAACATTCTGACACCAAACGTAATGTTAGTGGAGAATATTAAATCATCATGGCAATTTATTTAATCTTATATTTTAATTAAAAAATCTAATCTTAAAATGTGTAGACTAAAACTGCAGAATCAGGCTTTAATGTGTAAAGTCCCTCGACTCTTCTTGATTTAATGCAATGCCCCATTGGAGGATATGACGTCTGTGTCCTCAACTGTAGCCTTAGTACCTGCACCCGTCTCCTGATGCTCCCACTGTCTGCATATTATCTGAAACGGAGTGAGAAAAACCACCAAAGAAATCAGAATTGTCTTTGTATCCCTGCCATTCAAATATATAAATCTAAAAAAAATTATATCCTACAATAGCTCACTAAATTATCACTCTTGATTGCTTTGATTCTATTAGCAGTTTCTAAAATGTAATCAAACATCTGATTATTTCATTAACTGGGATTGAAAATGAGTTCCCTCAGCCGTTTCCCTCTAACCCCAAACACGTGAAGATTAATGTAAATTTAGGAAGCTTAATGTACAAAAGCTATCATAAGATGTTATTAAAAACATGTTGAGTCACAAATACATCCCAAAAGGATAAAATAGTTTTATTTATAGTCTCATAATAAAGGTTTGCCTTAACTTGCAAGACAACCGTTGGCAGTATGTACAACATACCTGTAATTTCCATGGAATGGAACAAACAAATATTGATTACATACACACTAATTTACTTCTGCAAAAAGAAAAGAAAGGAAGAAAGACAAGCGTTCCCAGCACAGGCAAATATTTCAAGGGAAGGCTTTTCTTTGCAGAACTGACACCATTAAAGAGTATACAGTGTTATATACCACACACTGAAATGGACTTTCATTAACAAAAATAAAAGGTCACTGCCCTTTAACTGCATTGCCTAACATTCAGTATCCATTAGGGGATATTTTTTTTGTATACCTACATTTTATCTGATAATAAAAATAGAGGAAAATAAATAGTTGAGCCTGTGGAAAATCCACTAAAACAGCAGGTCAACTTGTTCATCCTCCTGTGCTCTCTGGAAAATCTCAAGCCAAACATAAGGGAGACCAGATATAAGGGTAGGAAATCAATTTCGGTGAGTCACTATAAATAGAGGGATTCATTTGATTATACAAACATTTTACAGACAAAAACTTCAGCCACCTACACTGAATAAGGAGGGTTGCATCTTGCATAACAGACATTTTCTTTTCAAAAGCAACTTCACATTCTTTTCTGGAAAAGTATGAATATTAAAAAGGTAAACTATTCCTAATTACCATTTTGTCAAAAGGTCAAAAAAGTCTCACAACCCCAACAGATTGCAGAGACGTTGTCCACAACAACCATGAGAGAAGAAAAAAAAAAATCTATATATTTTGTGTAGCTTTACTAAAGCGTCATACCTTGTCGTCTCCACATATGATTATGAATGGTTATCATGAGGTTTTTATATAAAAAGCATAGTCCTTCAAAACTGCAGAGCTGCCTCACTTTGGGGGTCTTAAAAAGTTGTTGCTGGGCCACGAACGGAGTGACAGGATGCTTACCAGGAGGAAAAAGGAAGGTAGAAGCGTTTTATACATAATAGCACCTCTCTCACACAGTCTCCATCTTGTCTTCTGGACTGGTGTTAGAATGCAGGACTGAGTGTGGACAGGTGAGAGGAGTTGGGGCTGGTGGGCAAAAAGAGTCTGTTTGGAGAACCGGGGGGGGGGGAAGCGGCGACCGGAGTCTAGCTGGGCTCCACGCGCAGCTTCTTTCTGTTGGGTGGCTCGTCTGGCTCTGATTCAGAGCTGGAGTCGGACCCGCCGTCAAAGGCAGACACCGCGCTGCCTTTGCGGTTTGTGTACAAGCTGCTGTCAGAAGAGTAGTTTGTCTGGAGCTGAGTGTTCCCCTTCGCCTTCTCCAGTGCACGAACTGCAGTACCCACAGACAGAGAGACAAAGACTGCAGGAGATCTCATCAAATATTGCATACTGTAACTAAAAGACTAAATCACACTTTGACGTAAAAGAACAACAACAACAAAAACGTGCACGTCTTTCACTTACCCTGTTGCTCCAACAGTGCATTCTGCTTCTTTAAGTCATCAATGTCTTGCTGGTGGGTATGGTTTTTTCGCCTCATGTACTGGATGTACTCGGTGGCTTTGTCTAGAATCTGTGCTCGGGAAGCCTGTTTGACAGAACTCTGTCAGCACAAATTTCAGAGAGCCATGGGAAAAAAGCTGCAGTGTCTGTTTGTTCAGGCAGAACAACATTAATTGTGCCAAAACAGTTATGCAGTGATCACAGTGTTATACATGTATGTTGCAATTATTTTTTTAAATTTAAAATGACAAGACTAAAATGACAAGACTATTCCAAAGGCCAGCAACCTTAAGCACATTTAGAACTCTGAAAACATTTTAGAATGACCTAGCACAAAAACACATGTTCTTCATGTTGGAGCGCCATCACACATGCATACTGAATACCAGTGCTTGCTGCACTTGGATTTAATTGAATGATGAACTGACTGATGAAATGGACTATAAATACAAACAGCTCTCTCTTGGTTAGGTGGGCTAAGATGCTAAAAGAGTATAGAGCTGTTGCCTTCCAGTCTGTAAAAGTACAATGAGGACCTGAAATGGACAATCTCAAATCACATCATTTGGACATGATTGACACATGGATGGCTTTGCTTGGGAAAGCCATCTTTTAAAACGAGCCCATGATTTTGTCACTCCTCTGGTTTAGACCTCTAAGAGAGCTGTCTTAGCAGAACACAACAGAAACATCGATGGGTACAAACTAGAGCTGTCGAATCGAATTTTGATCGCGATTTCGGCTCCCAACGATCACAAAAACGATGTAATCGAGAAAAACAATTATTTTGTACTTTACACTTTGCAAGTAAAATCCTATTTTGCCTTGTGTTCTGAATGACACGGATTTATGACACATTTGTTTATCTATCTAATTTATCTATATCTATAATAATCAGGATTTCAACATTGACCAAAATAATTTTGATTATGATTTTTTCCATCGTCGAGCAGCCCTAGTACAAACTGTAATAATGTCTGATAAGGTGGATGAATATTATGGACTTGGAAATGCAGCTGATCGACCACGTTTGCAGAGCTGTGAAAACAGTCCGAAAGCACAGCAGTGCAAGATGACAACATACAGCTCTCTCATGCCTTACAAAGGTGCTTTGCATGTGCACAACTTAATACACTTTTTGACCTCAGTTTGTTTTCTTCCCTCATAAGGACATGCAGCTCAGGCTTATGCCAATAGTAAGCAAGCATTAAGGTAGATGGATGGATGGTGACACTGACAAGAAAATCTAAACGTGGCTCTTTATGTGAACAAGGCTGCTGCGCCACGAGATAGACATCTGACATACGTCTTACCTTAAAAAAAAAAAAAAAAAAATGATTCAATATCTTTGCTGGTAGAGTTATAGAATGTAGAAAATGCATATATTTTCCTCTCACCTTCTCCCCTTGTAAAGCAGGCACGGAATCTCGTAAACCATGAAAGCTGTCTTTAATGTGGTCCCTGCGTTTGCGCTCAAGCGCATTGTGATGGGCTCGCTTGTCTGCCTGCAAAGGGAGAGGCAATGTTTATATTTACAATGCAGGTCATATATTCAAAAACACACCAATGAAGTCAGAAGAAAGTTTGTTACTTGATTACCATGTGATTTTTAGGACAGGGAGCCATTTAAAGCTGCAATATGTAAATGCTGCAGATTTAAATTGCAAACAAGTAGAATAAGTTGTCTTATCTTTCACAGGGTCCTTGTGTGTACTAATTTAAATCTAATTTTCCCTGCCATCATAGAGCAGGAACCTGTGGTGCGAGTATAATGTTTACAAGGAGGGGATCTGTTTACAGAGTCTCAACTGAAGATGTGCTGGTTGCTTTCAGTTGCTGAAAGGGTTGGACCAGCATATCCCGACAGTCCAACAATTGTCCTTCACAGGAACTCAATTTCGTTCAAAGCTAAATAAAATACATGCTTATCTGGTGCAGGAGAACTCTCCTGAAGGCTTGAATGGCAATAGGCATAGACTTGGCATAGATTTGTGCAACATCTGTCAAATATTTAAGACACACTAGTTGGCGTGGAAACTTCTCACACCATAATATGGCTAAGCAAATAAACTTGAATGCATATCTTGATCTTATAGTTATCATAGAGTCATTTGAACAATTTGCCAGGTCAAACACAAAAATGTAATTGGATAGAAACAGCACAAATATAGTATTGGGTAAGATTTTTCATGGGGGCTATTAATTGCTATACACATTTTACATGTAGCTGCAAGGGGCTCTGAGAAATATGTGACCTGATCGAGGATCTGACATGCTTTCATATGCATCCTCAATTACAACGCCACAGCGCATTTATGTGCAATTATATACAGCTGGTTTGTAAACCATGGGGAATTTAAATTAGCACGTACTGTGTTTTTTTTTAATGGTGCAAGTATGTTTCAAATGCAGTGTGAAGTCCTGCGGCAGTACTGTATTCTCGTTGTAGAACATATTGTTAAAAAATCCAGAAAGCTGCAGGTAAATAACAGATGAACTTGGCATGTCCCTAATCGTAAAACATGAAAACATTAACACAGCCGTCTCTACGGTCCTATTTTGCACAGCCACCGTTTGGGTTTTGTTGCGCGTGTATTCATACAATTACAGTAACATTGCTTAAGGCGGCCAAGATGGACGTTAAAAGTTACGCTAACTACAATAATAAACTCTCGCATTCCACATACCCAATTAAGCAATATTGAAAAATCTGAATAAATATAAATCCACCTCCACTGTACATACGCACTGTAATGTATGGGAAATCCCCTCATTTTTTAACTACAACAAAAAAGATCTGATCGGAGTATCCTCGACTGATATAACATTTGAAAGCATTTTTAATGTAGTTTTAATATTTGATAAAAAAAATATATTTATGTTCAACTTTGAAGGCATGTTCTATGCGTTACAATGCATTGACTTTTCCTTTAATTTCCTCTGAAATGTACAGTAGAATTACCTACAATTGTATATATTTTCATATAACAGCCAATTGCATTCTGAGCAGAAATCCTTTGGGATTTCCGGCAAACTATTTTAACGTAGTTAAACATGATAAATAAGGGAATTGTCTTTGCATTACAATGCGTATTTACAGTGAAGGTTAATTTATATTTATTTCTTTAAAAAACAAATATCAAACCTTTTATCACATTTTCAAGAAGACTTAATCAAATGGTGTGTAACGTAATATAATGAAGTGAGCAAGACTCTGTCTAACGTTACGTGCTTTTTGGCCACTTCCAGCACCTGTACCGTAATTGCACAGATAGATAAGCCACCAAAGCCAAACGATGGCTGGTTTAACTGGGTGCAGTAAAACCACACAACTTGACAAATTCACCTGACTAATGTGCTTGACTTTCATTAACAAGCCAGTCAGCCAGTTATCACTCCAAAACACTTAGTTTCAAATAGCTCACTCCCTATTTATCTTAAAATCGAGCTAGTGTTAGCCAAGAAATCCAGCTAGCTAGCTAACGTTAGCTCCATCAGATAGCGTAACGTTAGGCTGGCATGAATGTTAACGTTGCTGTTTGGCTAACAATTTGACTAGCTAACGTTACTCCTAGAGGAAACTAAACCACATACATCGCTGTCGACTTCGATGTCATCGTTTTCGCTCATTCTTCGGTAAACAGGTACGAGAAAAGAAAACAAGCAGCTGTCAAAACAAAGTGCAGCGACAACTGGAGGCAAATAATAAAATCTAGCACGGATCTTTGCTACAGCAGGGACATGACGATCAACGGTCTCTCTACACGTGATTCGCCTACACATGGACGGGAAAACATTAAAAGCGCAGGCGCAAGAAAACAAGACCTTGTGGGTAATGAAGTAATTTGCCAACACGCAGCCCCCTTTGCACCGGAATGTGAACTACATGTCCCATAAGCACACGGATTTGGACGCGCCCACCAACATATACGGTTATCTCCTACAGGTTGCAAACACAGCAGCCTTATATTGATCATAATTAAATATTTGTTGTATAGTTATAAATAAATATATTAGAAACCACATTTGATTAAATTGTCATGAATAAATCTGGCCTTAAACATATGCAATAATTTTGATGTAAGATAGATATTCTCTTTAAATATATTGCGGTAAGGACCAACATACACTATGCTAAAGTTTGCTGTTTCACTGGTCATTTATTGTCAGCAGGGTAGAGTGCTACAATAACTAGGCTCCCAGCATATGATTATGAGGCCAGATGGTGGCCTAGCTCACTATGGCTGCCCTCCCCCACTCACCATTCATGGTTAGACACTTGCCTCTTTAGGACCTTTAAATAGCTTCTGCAGCAAGCGATCACTGCTTATAAACCTACTGAAGCACTACATAGATGTGCTTCATTATCTATCTTATCTCTTAACTAATCGGGGATTAGTTTTGTGTAATTTGAATAAGACAAAGCTAAACATGGACTGTTTTACATCCTTAAAAATAACATAATTTAAATCTACACCTGACCTTATCATTTAATATTTAGACAACAGAGGGTGTCTCTAGCATATGAGCTGTCGTGGAAATTATCTGTAAGCACTTAAACACACCTAAAATAATGCACAAAAACACTGATAGTTTGAAGATTAAAGTTATTGTCATTGTACAATAATAATAGAGAGACAAATCTCAAGAGGATAAAAATGTGTCTTCTGACCAGAGAGACAGAAAGGGCATCTTTTATAGTTTTAATGAAACAAGATCTGAGAAAGAATAGGCTGAGTCATATGTGCAGCATCTGACTACTCAACATAGACTGTAACCTAGATACAAGTGGTATTAACAAGCATATGATCTCCATCTGACTTTTGTTTTTAACCCTTGTGTTGACTTAGGGTCAAATTGACCCGTTTTCAATTTTTGTTTTATATCAGAAAATATGGGACGTGGAAATAAGCACTGAAAATGTATTAGTAAATGTAATTTTTTTTCAAGGTTGATGGGAAGACCGCAAAACATGAAGTTTTCACAGTTTCCAGATGAACAGAGTGAGCAGAGTCACAGTAATCAAAATATATACTTTGCTTGTTTTTTTTGTGATTAACCTTTTTATTCGTATTTGAAACAAAAAAAAACACAAAACATTCAACTCACAACATAAGCACATCTCCCTGTCTGACCCCCCATCAGCCATCACCACCTCCCTTTACAATTCGTTTTTCCCCCTTCTCTTTTCCTTGACAAGTTGAAATAATATACATATATACATAATATTCAATACATAAAATAACAGCCAACTGTCAATCAAATAACCACATTATGTATAAATGCTGATACCATTGGTACATTATATACACCTTTCCATAGTATATAGCGTCCTAGGGCCCCTCCAGAGACCTCAGATATTTTCTCAATTTTTCTGTGTAAGAACTCAATCTAGCAAGCCACTTGCATGACATTTTTTCAAATGCTGCCACTCTAGCCATCTCACAAGCCCACTCTTGGATTGGAGGTACCCCTTCGTTCCTCCATACTCTTAGAAGAATCTGTCTGGCTATCATTGAACTGGTTTGGACCTAACTTCTCGTGTACTTATCTATCCCACTTAGGATCGAGCCATCTCCCAGAACAAATACTCTTGGGCTGAATGGAATCTGGGTCCCTGCAATCCGACATAAATTATCATGTATCTCTTATCACAGGACCATAGGGCATGAAGTAATTGGCTGTCTTCTGTGTTACAATTCCAACAATTTGGTGTGTCTTTCAATCCAAGTCTAAACAATTTGGAGCGTGTCCAGTAGAAGCGATGCATGATCTTAAACTGCATGAGACACACCTTTACATCGCGTGACATAGTTTTAATATTTCTACCAATTCTGTCCCACTCCTCATCTTCTAGTGTAATACTATAATCTCTTTCCCATGTCTTCTTGAGGACTGACCAGGCTCCATCCCCCAGGTTCTGAATAACCATAAAATAATATTCTGAAGCCTTCAGGACTGAAGAACTGGATACAAATGTCCCCACTAACAGATGGGGAAGTTGCAAACATCTAAAAAATTGGGACTTAGGGATTCCAAATTGCTGTACTACATCCTCAAAGGATTTCAATATGCCATCCAGATACAGATCTTTATCAGATACCTTGCTTGTTTTGTGTAGAACTGATTCACCCAGGGATAAAAATACTTTTAGACGGTGATATCCAGTTTTTGATTGTCCTCAGTTGCACCTGTTGTATTGTTAATTCTAAGATTCAAACAGGGCTGTAAATTATCTTCATGCCCATTATGTCTTCTTGTCTTACTTCCAGTTGACAGTTCACTTTTAGATGGTGATATTTATCAAATGGAAATATCTTCATAAATACATAGAACTATACCTTGCTTTTTAAGTGCTTCTATCATCCTCAAAACCTTAAAAAAAATTATTATTTTATTTTCTGATTCATTAAGTTCGATAGCAAATTGTATCATGTTTTGTTGTATATTAGTTACCTAACCCTAACAACATTGTTGTTGTTATATGTATGTAGAAGATGCAGGTTAACTTAAGCTGTTGTTCCTGTAAGAGATTCCATTGAATGTCTGCAGCACGTGAGGTGCATTGAGATTTTGAGCTTTGGCCTGTTTAACTTTGACCTAATCTCTACACTGCTTGTGGTATTAAGTCAACAACATTTGAGCCTGGTCTAACATATACGATCAGTTGGGTACGTTGTAAATAAAAGGTCTTGGTGTACAAAACACCCACGTCTCACAATAAAAGAGGGCCCCTTATGAAAAGACAACTCTGATAACTCTGCCAGGCAAACTGAATCATCTGCCTAGTTGCACAATATTAATTAAAGGTCTGTTTCCACATGCAATTGAGGCCAATGAAGTGTCTCTTTAGAGGTACAGAAGCAATTCCATTCTTTACACATTATCGAGCCCATCAATGCCAAATTTTCCCACGGTGCCCTGAAAAACTGGTATAGGGGAGCAACTCACTATGAATAAAGGATGACTTCTAGTAACTTGCTTTAAAGGTGGACTCACTAGAATTCTGTGTAAAAGAAAGCAATTGAGAGTTGCACATGGTGTGGATGGTTTGCTTGCAGTGTTTACAACTACCATGTGAGCCCATGTGACTAAGGGGAGGGCAGGGTGTCCAAACACAGAGAAAAGGAGTTAGGCACAAGAATGTGAGGAGAGATGGACAGTGTGAGAAAGCACAGCACAGTTGCAGAAGCTGGCCTGAAATCGAGGTAAGAAAGTGCCTTTATTTCTTAGACAATCATCATGATATCTTTGCTTTTTGAAAGGTTAAGACTTTCACTATTTCATTCTTATATTATGCCAATAGTTAGCAAGCATTAAGGTAGATGAATGGAAGAAAATCTAAACGTGGCTCTTTATGTGAACAAGGTGGTTTTATATATATATACAAAAATAATGATAAAATAATCAAAGTATTGTGTACTAAGTAGATACAGCCTGTAGCATTCCAGTACCATCCTAACCAAACTATTTCTTTTTTTACATTCTTTACAATGAGCATGGTCAGTGCAATTGTTCCTCTCACCTCTTCTAAATTGCAAACCAGTGATAACACATGCTATGTAGTTACATTTCAATATGCAGGTGTAGAGTTAAACTATACTACACTTGCCATGTTTTTACGTTGATTATTTATTGTCACATACATGTATGCACATCACAACTCAGTGAGAACCTGTATCTGCATCTAATCCATCCGATTTTTCTATAATGTGTGTTGTAATCAAGGAATATGTCATGCAGGTGCAACAATATGGCTCTTTGTTTATTAGTTTAGACATCAAGGCACATGCTCTATCAGGCTACAAAGACAATAAATGGACAACTTAATTGTTGGGTTTGGTCTCTTTAGGAAATGTTTTGAATGTAATGATAAAATAATGCCATTGGTTTTCGAATGAGCTTTATCGATTTGTTCTTTTTTAATCTGTAAAGCATTTGCAGATGTTTAGAAGGCCTCAATCTGAGGTTGTAGTTACAATATTACAATACATTGTATTAATTATTTTAGAACAAAACAGTGCTGATTTACATATGGAGTAGTTATTAGTTTTGTCTCACATATTGTGTGTGCAAAGTGTGGCTTTAACAGCAAAATTATAAACAAATTACAGGAGGATTACATAATGCAAGATTGTTGTTGAAACCTGCAGACGTAGATATGTGGACACGTGTACAGGCAAAAAAAAGTAATATTTCTGAATTTTCAAGCACTTGTAACGCTGCTTTGAAATAATCGATACAGCATAGTATCGCGATATTTTTCGTGGCAATACTGTACTGATACACAGACGCCAAGTATCGATCTATTATTATATTTGTGTTGGTCAGTTTGTCTGCTTGACAATCCCATTTTGCAGCAATAAAACTGAAGTGAGATGAACAGATGTTGACAAAATGTGCTTTTTAGGGACATAATTTGAAATTGGAAAAAAAGTCATAAATTGCAATTTATCGCAGAACATGCCTTCGCCATCCTATGAAACGCAAAGCATACTGGACTTCAACTGGCTCCCACTGCAACTGGTCTTGTAATACATACATGCTTCCACACCAACTGTGATGACAAATTCATATTTGGAGCACAGAGAAACTTTCCCCCTTCAACGATTGAATGTGTAAACAGCCTTCTACTGTCAAACTCTGCACAATCAGCCATTTAAGTACAGTAGGCTACCAAAGATAGTGACACATTGAACTAAATATGGCCCTGATACAGGCTCTATCTGAACTCCTTGAACATGTCTTTACATAATTAAAACATGTCAATGTCAATGTCAAATGCTTTCAATAAAAGAATTGAAGGAGAAAAAAAATCGAAGTCATTTAAAAATTAAATCGCGAACAGGGGTGAATCGAGATCGCGATTTTATAACGATTTATCGTGCAGGCCTACATCCAACACATCAAAGCAAAGGCATGCACTCATGAGGATTAACACTTATATTATACTGGTGATGTTGCTAGAAGAGTGCAAGAACAACAAGTTACGATGAATATGGGCACTAATTTTTTTTTTTTGTCAATCCCATATACAGTACACAATCCTGCTGATATAAATACTCACTATACTCACTATACTCACAATACCCCAACTTCTTACTTCTGTTTGAGCAACATTTGCATATAACTACAGTGCCCAGGTGTTTTGGGAAATTATTTAGCCTTTTTCTTTTATTTTATAAAAAAATATATATTTGTGACATGTTTTGAAAATGTTGTGCCTGCAGTAGGAAGAAATTGGCTTGGGGGTAAGTGCCACAAACAGGCTGAGGAAGTCAGAAAGTATTAAGAAATGGACTAACACGTTGATGGTTTTGGTCTTTGGATTCTTTTGTTCATAAATTTGTAAGACAAATATTGAACATTGCCAGCTTTATCTGTCAATGTCAACCGGAAGAACCATTTTGTTACATTTTCTGAATCATTTTATTTTAGGGCACACACAAAGGGCAACTATTAAAAATACTGCAGCTATAACAATCATTGCTTTCAGGGAGCACACATGCTAAAAGTGCTGTTTTGATTTACATATTTTATTTTAATAAAGATCATTTTTGGGCTTTTATTACCTTTTTTATTATAGAGCAGCTGGAGAATGACAGAAAAGGGGGGAAAGAGAGGGGGGATGACACGCGGGTCACAACGGCCGCGGGTCGGATTCAAACCCTGGTCGCTGCCAAGGACTCAGCCACATGGGGTGCACACTTTACCGGGTGAGCGAGAGGTCGCCCCTACTTCTATATTTTCTATAGGAGGAACTGTGTAGGATTGTAGAGAATGGCCAAAAAGCTCCTCATTTGGACATCTGCAACATGCTAAATGCCAATGAGTGGGATTGTGAGTTATTTTTATGATTGCATTGCATTAAAAAACCCTAAATAAATAATAAAATAAAATAAAGGACTCAAACTACCTAACCCAATACTGAAATCTAATGACAATAATCTAATTCTGTAATTTATTTGCTGTTAATGTATTTAATTTGCGTGTTTTGCTGTGACAGGTGAACACACAGTGTATGGATCAGCATCATAATGAATGTGACAGAAGTCTACAAGGGAATAGCTCACATCTACAATGAGGGAAATTTCTCTGGCAATGGAAGTATTGGTGTCCTGAACATCCCTCCTTCCCTAAACAAAGCCATCAATATCCTCACTGTCGTCATCCTCTTCATCTCCATGATATCCCTTGGCTGTACAATGGAGATTTCCAAAATAAAGACCCATCTCTTCAAGCCAAAAGGTGTAGCCATTGCACTGCTGGCCCAGTTTGGCATCATGCCCCTGACTGCTTTCTCTCTAGCCAAAATGCTACAGATGGATCCCATCAAGGCTGTGACTGTGCTCATCTGCGGCTGCTGTCCAGGGGGAAGCTTATCAAACATTTTCTCTCTGGCCATAAAGGGTGACATGAACCTCAGGTACAGTAAGCCCTCATTGATGTATTGATCCTGTCTTGTTGAGATTACAAATGCCTACGATAATTCACTAGTTAAAGGTTTAGTTGGTAACTTTGAATAAAAATAACGTTTTGCCATATTTGCTCAAACTGTCACTATATTCTGACAGTAGCACATGATACAGATAATCTGTGAAAAAAATCCTGGTTCTCTGGTGGCCAAGGCTACCATACAAGGTGCCACCTGCTCAACATTCACACACCGATGGCGCATCGGGAGCAATTCGAGGTTCAGTGTCTTGCCCAAAGACACTTTGACACGGGACTGCAGGGATCGAACCATCAACCTTCCAATTGGTCGCAGCCTCTCTACCACCTAAGCCACAGCCATCTTTCATGTACATGTAGTACTGTCAGGATGTAGTGCCCGTTTTGGTAAATATGACAAAAAGTTATTTTTTTATAAAAGACACCTACTGAACCTTTAACCTTGGTCAAAACAGAAATGTTCCTACAAAAGAGCCTTGTTTTGCATGTACCATTTGAGACATCTACATTTCATGCATGACCTGTCTAAAAATGTTTCTTCTCTCTCTGACGCCCTCCCAGCATCGTAATGACCACTTGCTCCTGCATCGCCGCACTTGGTCTGATGCCATTGCTGCTCTATATCTACTGCCAAGGCTTTACCGGTCTGGAAAATGCTGTACCCTACTTTGGCATCATCTCTGCTCTCGCGTTCACCCTTGTGCCTTGTGCCATTGGCATTGCCATTAATCACTACAAACCAAACTACTCATCAGTCGTCAAAAAAGTGAGCCCCCTGAAATGTGCTTCACACAAGCATAATCTGTTGTAAAAAGCCATTTTTCACAGCATACATTTGGACTCGTCATAGGAGGAAAAGGCAGCATGCACAATACCAGGACCCTGAAACTGAAGCAGCTAAATGGAATTCAGCCATAATTCATTTAACTATTTTCCCATGTGCCTTTACTACTGTGACACATCATGTCTTACATGAAAACTACCTGTTGGATATAAAGTTGTATTTTCCACACTAGTCATTACATGGTATGGGTCTCACTTGTGGCCCAAATAAACAGGAAGCCATAATTTTAATGCTAACAAAGAGCAGACCTTGAAGCCTTCAGATGATGTTTGCCACTTTTGGATATAGGGAAGAAGAGAGAAGGTTCGTGCTTTGAAGCTGAGATTTCAGGGGAGATAAACTGACTCTTGTAACCATAGAAAAAAAAAAAGGATAGAAAGGCCTTTTCCATTCATATCAACGTAGCAGAATTGTCAGAGCGGCAGCCATATTTATGTGTACCATTGCCATGGTAACGTATGAACTTCAGTACAAGCCGACTTCCGGCGAGTCGCGGGGCTGAGGTTTTGCGGTAAACAATCCAATGGCCTTTCTATCCATTTTATTTCTCTGCTTGTAACATCTTTTCACTCTCTCGACAGGCTGGTCTCAGCATCCTGATGGTCTCTGGCATCATAGTGTTCAGCCTGTCTGGTTTTGTCATCAAAGACGTACTATGGATGGTCCTCACACCTGATGTTCTGGCTGTTGCTGCACTGATGCCACTGATTGGGTTTATGCTGGGATATGTCATGTCTGTAATGTGCAGACTCAGTCCAAAGTAAGTGAATACATGCTAGATGTACCTATCATTGAGTTGATTTCTTGGTTTTGTTGAAGGATTTTTGCCGGCTCGAAGAGGTGAACGTATATATTTCATGAGAAAACGCAAAGATTACAGAGAAATACATTTAATTTCGTGAAACAGATTTTTTTTTTTTCTTGTTCATTTAAGCCTCTTGTGACCACTCAGTTTAATCATGGGACCTCCCTTGGGGACCTGACCCCCAGGTGGGGAACCAGTGGTGTTTACTTCACTATTTCCATTTCATTCTACTTCTATTCTACTACATTTCAGGTGCTTTTTCATCCTCTGCATTTACCTGACAGCATATTTTCTAACAAAATATAATGCATTTATACGTATTAACAGTAAAATGCTACTTACACATGAATGCATCACTAATTATTATCAAATATAATATGCAATAGTCAAACCCAGGAGGCATTTTTTTTGTTTTATGAGTATTTTTACTTTTATGTATTTTAAGCTGGCCCACATTTGGCTAAAAAACATACTGTACTTTTACTTAAGGATCTGAAAATGTTCTCAACTGTCCCATATTCATATTTCAACTAAGATGTTTAGTGTTTAAATAAGTGTAGAAAAGCTTTTAACAATTGGAACTTGGAAATAAATCCAGTTATTTCAAGTTGTCTTCCAATAGCTATACTATTGGTGCATTTTAGTATGAAATTCAAATAATGGAATATCAAAACTGACAAGTGACTCACCTCTTTTTTAGATGCAGCAGGACAGTCTCCATGGAAACAGGGTGTCAAAACATCCAGCTGTGCGTTACCATCCTAAAAGTGGCCTTTCCCCCTCAGGTCATTGGACCCATGTTTCTCTTCCCTCTGATATACTACACATTCCAGTGTACTGAGGCCCTTCTCCTGACCCTGGGCTTCAGATGTTACCAAGTGTTCAAGCCACCAGCTCAGGGTAAATGTCACTGTGTTTGTGTAGAGTGAGGCTGGGAGGAGGGCTGGAATGGTCAGACAAGCACATGCAATCTCTCCACACATTTGCAGACATTGATCTTTTGAATTGAGACCAAAAGAAAGCAGAAGTCTAATATCACCCTTCTCTTACAGACGTTGATGTTAAACAAGTGGAAGTGAAACAGCCATGTCTGGGTTCCAGATGACAACCCAGTGCTAAAGAGGGAAATGGTGGAAGAGCTGAATCCTACCTACTGAGGATGCAGAGTGCACTCACTGTCTCCATATCATCTGCACATTCACCTTCACCCAGGCCTGTGATACGGACAGAAAGACTGTTGACGCATGTGCCATAACTAATACTTTAATCATTGTTTACGTAATCAATTGGATACAATGTTAACTAGAGGTAGTGCCTGTCGAAGCAAGAAGTCAATGATTAAATATTACATTTTGTAATTATATTTTTGTTTTCAAAATATTTAAATCTGCAAGTTTTATAACTGACACCTCGATAATAAATGTATACAATCTATTGACGTGTCACTAGCTTTTTTGAGGATGCTATTAAATTAAATAGAATAAGAGAAAGGTCAATCTCAGATGTTTCAAAGATGTGAAAAGCAGTCTAATGAAAAAAGATACCGTCACTTTGAACACCTCAAATAATATTTAATCAAAATGATTGTATGGTATATACAAAGTAAACTTAACTTAAAACTTTTTACATATATTAAAATACCATCTTCACAAAAACACAGAACAAAAACCCATTCCTCGGTCCCAAAGTAAATTCAGTGGACAGTCAAACAAAGTGAACACATTACACTAGTCTGTACACTTACTCATTTGTGTTGGAGCTTCCTTACAACGCGCCTGCAGTAGAATCAAAACTGAAGCGGCAAACTAAAAAAGACCTACTTGTTTTTTTTGTTTTTTAAGTTTTCAAGAGCTGTGGAAGCATCAAAAGAAGCCATGGCTGATCAACAGCATTCTGGACACATAAATTAAATACACATCTTAGTTTCCCCATTTACACTTAAAAGAGGAATTTCCAAGCAGCCTGAATAAATATTTTCTGGTGTACAAGGGATGTGTATGACAAAGCCTCACATAATATCACCAAGCAGTGGAGGCATTTAACTGACATTCATTTTTAAAATTCCTTATTTTACATGTTATAGATACCTGTGCATAGAAGTGGAACGCTAAGGCCATTGGAGGCAAGGGTATGAGTATGGAAAGAATACATCTGAAAGCTTTGCAAGGGTAAAATGTGTTGAATGCAGGCCTGAAACAAGTCTCTTAAAATGTTTGCCCTCAATCCAATGAAAAACGCAGCAGAGTGAACTCTTGGGTGGACAAGCAGCCGTAAACTGTACAATGATTTGAGGTAGGTGTTATGATTAATAACACCTTAAATAATGATTTATAATTACAAAAATCTTTGAAGACAATGCTGTAAGTGTGCATGAATTGGACAACAATCTTTCTTGGACTTCATGCACCTTTGCTGATGTGTCTTAAATTGCGCGATATGTGGTTAAAGAAAAGTAACAGTAAACAAGACACTGAAGAGAATATTGACTCCCAAAATGAGTTTGCAGCTTTGCCCATTCAACTGAAATACATCAGTCATTTTTTAAGACAACCTCCTTCACGAGGTGCCTGTTCTTTTCTGTTTTTGTTCTACATTTTCAAACTGAGCTTCAGACATTAGACGTACATACATAGTGTAGGAATTCCTATAAAAAAATGTAAGCATGTATGTACATGTGAATCCCTTCTTTGTTCTCCTTTGGGATGGACCGAGCAACTACTCTGAGTGACCCACAGTTTCACCCAGAGCCTCTTTAGTTGGCCTCGTCTGTGTTGACAGCTGTGTTGACAACTCAAGAGGCATCCTGCTCACCAGTACAAGTCAGTAACAAGGCTGGTTGTCCTGGGTAAGTCCAAAGGCTGCTGCATTTCTTCACGCCTCCTTCAGCAACGGCATATCTGTAGACCATAAACAATTGCATCAGTACAAAGTAAGGATTATGAGTAAGTAAAAAGTGTGTTTGAAGAGGGCTTTACCATCAGAGTAGTCCATCTCAGAGTCCAGAGACAGGCTGTGCTGGTCGCTGCCTGCAGACGGCCTTCTTTGTGAGGATGACGGAGCTGCAGCACCTGCATGTTCCAGAACCCAGGTAGAGGATGAGGGCGAGGGCGACGGGAAGGATGAGGACGGCGGCACAGGGTGGACCACAGCCATCTCGGACTGCTGCTGTTTTAGGGAAGAAGGCCTAGAGGGGCCAGCCTCTGGCGCTGTGGCATGCTGACCCTCAGACAGCACTATCTGGACTCGAGACTCAGAGCTGAGAGCTGAGGCTCCACTAGCATTCACAGCCTCATCATATGAGGGCAGAGTCACCTGGACTCCTTCCACCATGATTGACACGGGCTGGCCGGACACACCCGGATCACGTCTAGGTGTGGGGGACCAGAAAAAAAATTTAAATCTACGACTAGTTTGCTGAATGTAAAGCGCCTTCCATACTTAGAGGGCAGACTCACCGATGGAGGGACTTAAGTTTTGGCTGCAGAAGTACAAACAGCACCACTAGGAGCAGGATTAGGGCCACTGAGCTGGCTGTGGATGCCACTATGGACAAGGCGGGCATCCCCAATGGTAAAGTTGGATTGCGGTCTGTGAGGCAGAGAACAGTTGACACAGTTATGTGTACAGAACCTACTGTGACTATTTAACCAATTGTCCAAATATGTCATCTTTTTATTTTAATTTTTTTTACCTTGCTCCATGAGGCAGCTGAGCTTCATTAGGCTGTCCCACTCTCCATACTGACAAGTAAGGTATTTATAGTCTCCCTTCAGAACATAGCCTTCATCACAGAAATATTCGATCACAGTGCCATGAGAAAGTCTTTGGCATGGCGCGGGGTGGCAGGTGAAGCCCCCGTTTTCTGGCTGAAATGGAGGCTGGCATACTTTCCATGGAAAGAAAAGAAAACAATAAATACATTAACTCCAGTGCTGTATATTGTTTCACTAAGATATCAGTGCTAAACTGGTTTAAATCCCAATTGAAGGACGTAGGATGTAATTACACATCTGAGTGTTTAAAGATGACCTGCAGAGATGACCTGGTTTTCTACTTTTACTGCAATACATGATCTGAGTAAGTCTTCCACCTCTGTAAATCACCAACAACATACGTCGTGCATGAATATCTGCAGCAGTGTTCAACACTGAAAACACACAGCTCAGCTCCGCTCACAGTGAAGTCCTGCACGGATCAACAGATGTTAGAGTCCGGCGGCTGCTCGCTCCGTTTGTTATAAGACGCACACCGAGTCACAGTTTGACCCTAACCTAACCCCCCCGGTACCGGTCAGAGAGGCGTGTTTACTTTGTGTCTCGGTCCTCCGGTGCGTCCAACGACGGGCTCCGGTCAGTTTTTAATTAGCCTACATTAGTAACAGTTGTGTTACGGTAGGAACTTAATCCTAGGAAAGGCAAAACAATATAAGACCTTTGTAATGAAATCCAAGACTTTGTATACCAAATTCAAGGCTTTTAAGACCTTAAATCTGAGATTATCATTGTTAAGACTTTTTCATTGCTTTTAAGACCCCGCGGGTACCCTGTTGTGCCTCTGCTGTTCAACCCTAACATGCTCCCACTAGCTCACATTATGAAAAACAGAGGTTTTGTCTTTACCATCACTGCGTATACAGCGAGGAGGTTCAGAGGACCAGTGTCCCAGTGCAGAGCAGGTGAGGATGCTGGGTCCGTCGGCCAGGTAACCCGGGTCACAGCTGTACTCCAGTACTGTGCCCACAGGGAAAGAGCTCCTGTTGGTTTCTGTCAGGTTAGTTGAGCCGTGCTGCACCGTAGAGGGTCTTATACAACCTTAAAAAAGTGACAACAGTCAAAAATACAGTTAATAGCTGTAATCATTTTTTTAATAGATAGAGGCTTTGTTGATATTGCACTTAAAAAATGTTACAAACTACTTTACAAAGGCAAAAGGTAGAACAGAGTTTAATAGATTAAAAAAGAACATAACATTAAATAATAGATAAAAAAAAAAAATAATTAGACCTTAATATAAATATGGTTGTGGTTTGTGAGACAGATACACAGTTGACATGTTTATCTGTTAAGAACTATCTGCCTTTACCTTGCTCCATGAGGCAGGCTGTCCCATTTCCCCGTACTGACAAGTACGGAATTTATAGTCTCTCTTCAGATTATAACCTTCTTCACAGAAAGATTCAATCATAATGCCATGATAAATACATAAAGCCTTCCGCATGGGGAGGGGTGGCAGGTGTAGCCCCCGTTCTCTGGCTGATATGGAGTCTGGCATACTGTCCATTGAAAGAAATCAGTAAATACATAGACTCCAGCGCTGTATGTCATTTTCAATCGGTCAGATCTGGTGTATCCGTTTATAATAAAAACTTGAACTGTATCCATCCAAGGATATTCTGAGCATGCTACAATCTGGGCAGCGAGTTGGTCATAATGTCCTTTTTTTGTTATCGCAGCTGCTGGATGTTGACATAAGACAAAAATGTGTCTCTGACCTCTTGTGGAGTTGGTTTATATGATTAGAGCCCTAATACATCTCTGACTGCATTTACAGTAAAACTTGAACCTTTTTGTTGTTGTTGCTTAATCTAAATCGTTAGAGCAGTTGCTAGTAGCCAAGGAGGTAAGAGAGGATTAAAAAAACCATGATGGACTCATCAGAAAAGGTAATTATCTTCATTTGAGTTTCTCCGGACGACACAATCTTCTGAACATAGCCATACTGAGAAATACAGAGAGAGTTGTGTGGAGCTGACAGTCTTAATTAGCTTTGTAGCAACTCATTTGGCAACGGCTTTAATGTAACGGACGTTCATTAATATCAAAAAGTTACGCACTCAAGCTTTAATGTAAACAAACTGTAGGTGTTAAGAGCACAGATGTGAATTGAAATAAGAAAATAAATCTACCGTAGGTTTGAAAATCAAATTGAAATGCATACTGACAACTACTTAAAAATAATGAAACATCTCAAACTATAATACATTGAAAGCAGATACTATCTATTCATTCAGGTTAAAGTAGATGTAGATACCAGGTGTAAGGAGGGTCAGAATTGCAGACGGTACTATGAGGAGGTTTGTCTTTACCGTCACTGCGTATACAGCGAGGAGGTTCAGAGGACCAGTGTCCCAGTGTGGTGCAGGTGAGGCTGCTGGGTCCGGCTGGCAGGTAACCCGGGTCACAGCTGTAATGCAGACGTGTGCCCACAGGGAACAAGCTCCTATTGGTGTCTGTCAGATTAGTTGAGCTATGCTGCACTGTAGAAGGTCTTATACAACCTTAAAAAAAGGACAGTCAGAAATACAGTTAATAAGCCTACCTATACTTCGTTTTTAATAATAAATGTTTTGTTTATATAGCACATGTATGTTACAAAGTGTTGTACTGGTAAAGGTTAAACAGAGTATTAAACAGATAAAAGTAAAAAAACATTGAGCAAAAAATGAAATTAAAATAAGCAAAGAATAAGAAAAGAACTTTTTGAAGACACACACTTCCACAGCTGAGACTGTCGATAGTATTAAGACTATTTCTCTATTTGGACTGATTTATCCACAAAATCCAATTTTTGGGGGCATTGCTTTGCTGACGGGTGGGTGTTAAAGCCTATTGACTGACTGATAGATCTGAGTTTGAGGAGTGACCAACCTTGGCTCACACAACTGATCTGCATTGGTCCGTCCCACTGTCCATCCTGACAGGTCAGGTAGTTGTAGTCTCCGCTGACAACGAAGCCCTCATCACAGAAGAACTCAATCACAGTGCCGTGGGAAAACATTCGGCAGGGGGACGGGTGGCAGGTGTAGCCCCCATTTTCGGGTTTGGAGAGGGGTAGACATGCTGATGGGAGTGGCGAAACACAACATATGCATAAGTACCAGCCCAATTTTAAAAGTTCTTGGTATTTTTTTTTTTTAAAGTTTATATGCAAGTAAAATTGGCTAAAAATCCTTAGATGGACCACATAATTAAATGTGAAAAAAAGAAGATATTTTTACTCACGAGAGTAGTGTTTTAAATTAGGTTAGCTGCTCACAACACAGTCACTTCTCATTATTTCTACTATCAGTAAAGACAGTGGTGGACAAAATATCTTACCACCACTGCGTATACAGCGAGGAGGTTCAGAGGTCCAGAGTCCCAGTGTGGTACAAGTGAGGATGCTGGGTCCGTCTGGCAGGTAACCCGGGTCACAGCTGTACTGCAGAACTGTGCCCGCAGGGAACGAGCCCCTGTTGGTTTCTGTAAGGTTTACCCAGCTGTTCTGGACCATATACGGCCTCACACATCCTGGGAAGAGAAGACCAAAGAAGAAGAAATCCTGTGAAAGTGCTCAGGTTTTCAACAAATATTTTGAGACAGGCTTGATACATTTGACCCAGTGAAGCCACCAGTATTAAAGACACCGAATGACCTATGGTAACCATCTGTACTAGAAAGGCTTTGCAATGGCACCACATGTGCCCAAAAAATGTCATGGCAGTCCTCCGATTATATTAACATTGCAATATTGTGTATAAGGTGAAAGAGTTAAGGTCAATGGGTCACCACAATCAGCAGGAATAATCTACTAGAGATCACAAATATCCATGACAAATTTTACAGCATAAGTTTTCGAGATACATTGCTATAGAGCAAAGTATTAATGGGTGCAAAGAGCAACCAACAAACAAACTCTATTTGTGGATTGGCTGTGTCATGGTGGATATCTCATCCGCCTAATCGGGTCAGTATCAGCACCTGTGCTGTCCCTAATGTTTCCTTTCCTATTGGAACTGTAGCAAAAGGACTGAACTGTCACAGTTGTTTTGTGAGGCTACTGGTTTAACTTTGATACAATTCTAAAACCATTGAACTGACTTTCTTTTGTCTGATGTGCTGCACAGAGAGAAATTATTTGCTGATTGCCCCCTTCCTTGTTATAGATCAATTTGAATGTATTCCACAACTATTTAGCGTAGTACGTAAGAGTAAGAGTAGTTCACGGTATAGTTACATTAAATAATTAATTTGTATACTAAAACAATAACATAATCTCAGCTGGTTATAGGGCTGTAGTATTGCTGATGAAATAAATCTGCTGGGATAAACTGACATGTTGAAATCAAGGTTAGGAGGCAGTTGATAAAGTCTCCCCTGTGCTGTAGAACAAGCAATACATCCTGTCTGTGTGAGGACTCCCAGACAGTCACCCATCTGGTCTGTCATGACAAAGCTGATTTGATGTTAATTCAGCAGAGTACTGACATAATCCATAATGCTCTGTATTGTATGAGTGTGCAGCCATACATTTTGCCTCTTACCTGACCCTTGCCCAGTGGACACTGCAGCCAGTACCAGCAGCAACAAGAAGGACCGATTAGTGGCTGAGGTGTTGGCCCAAAATGCTTTTGATATTGACTCTATCATTCCATTGCACATCTTCCCCTATAGAGTCGACTCAACCTGGTATGATAAGAAAATAATGTAATTACGAAAGTATAAATATATCATGATGAAAAAGCAATCCCCCATAGCCTTAACCATATGCGGTCACCTGCCTGGCGCAGGTACTCTGCAGAGCTTGGACAGCTGCCAGGGAAAATGGGTGTGATTGTGGTACAGTCGTAACGTTACAATAACATGACTGTGAAAAAAAGCTATCAATAATGGTACATCATTAAGCAAGCTAGCGCTGATTAGAAAGCAATGCAAATTCCTCTCTATAACGCCGCTAGGTATGTCAACGAAGCAACGGCTTTAGCTATTTATATCTCCAGCATATAAGACGTAACTCTGGTTCTGTCTAAGCGGCTACACACCTATGATACACACACCCATTTTCGGTGCTTCTTTATATTAGCTGTGATAGCTAAAGTTATGTTTGATAACGTTACCAAGCCCAAAACAAAATCTATCAAATTTAGATACCGAAGGTATAATGTTGATAACTAGCTAGCAACTGTGCTACCACCTATAGGACTATAAAATCCAACAGAGCACATCATAGCTGGTTTTCATTGTTAGGGTAGCTAGCTACATCAATATTCTTAGCTTGCTAACGCTAGCTAGACATGACAACGGGCTCGTTGGTTAGCGTTGCCTACCACAGAAACACGGCCTCGAATCCTCCACCCTCTCTTTGTCACACTGTAGACATTTATCAACAATATCTCAGCTACACCGACGACATGTAACGCTACTGCCGAAACGACGATAATATGATTTAACGAGCCGAGTGGTACTGCTACAGCTAAACGCTAGCGTCCTACTGGCTAGTTTGTTAACCGATACGCTAGCTAGATGCATCAATTGAAGCATCAGCTGAGCTGCCTCGATTTCGTGGTAGATCCTAAATCGGATCTGCTAGACTGGTCGACGTAGTTAGGTTTAGGCATGAGTAATGGGGATTGGTTATGGTAAGGGTAAGAATACCAGGGTAAGCCAATCCGAGGCAGAATAAAGCAGAATAAGGCGGGCCATATGGCACATTCTTTGACGTGGACACGTCTGGCGGATCCGATCTAGCATCTACCCGATTTCGTCCGGTAGCCATAGTAACTAATGCATATTTCCTTAGTTACACCATCCGGGAGCGTTTGCGTCCATAGTAACCGAAGGAACGGGTGGACAAACCACGGGACACATTCTGGAAGGTTTCTGTTGTGGTTGAGTGAAAGTGGTTTTACTTAGCATCATCAATTTAATACTAGCAAAAATATTTTTATGTCGTTTTTATTCTTGAAATACAGCTTAAGAAAATCACACTATGGAAATTATCAGAGGAAGTTTAGATGACATTTCTAGACCTGCATCGAGTGAGCAAACAGGTAGCCGTGTGTCGAGCGTGTCTTTGCCTCATAGTGACAGAATTGGTTCTACAACTCCATTTGCCCTAGTTGTTTTGACCAACGAAGCTGCTGATATTCAGGTAATTAAGTTAATTAAAGACGATACATGCACATTACAACATTTATGAGTATTGACTTACAAAACTGTATTATTTACAATATCTTTGTGACAAAAACAATTCCCTGTAACGTTAGACCCAGAGCAGCTCTGAAGAAACTATAATCAACTCATCAGCCAGTGGTCCTGACAAAGGTAAGTGTTCTGA
This sequence comes from Sander vitreus, assembly GCF_031162955.1. Classification (NCBI taxonomy): domain Eukaryota; kingdom Metazoa; phylum Chordata; class Actinopteri; order Perciformes; family Percidae; genus Sander; species Sander vitreus. Next base: position 17,278,584 of record NC_135874.1, read on the forward strand.
TGGAGTAGCTAGTACACTCTTAGGATATTCCAGTTTTAATTCAGTAACCCTACGCTCTATATAATATTTGTGCATCTTTCAGGTCAGTGTCACATTGAAGTTACTGATGAAGAGAAGGAAGATTCAAAACTACAGAGAGCCATTGAGGAAATGAGGCGACTTGATGAAATACTGTCTGCAAAGATCTGCATAGAAAAAGAAGTCAAGCGTCAAAGGAAAGAACTTAAAGCAAAACTCTGGCAAGAACTCCAGGTATTCAAAGTCTTCATTCACTACACTTTACATTACCACTTCACTACTAGGTTTTGGACTAAAAAAGGTGGCCACTTTTATCACGTATGGTGTGATGTTATTGTGTATTTTTCTGCAGCAGAATAAGCCTGAAGGTCACTCTGAATGTGCCCAAGAAGCCATGAACACAAGGTTGTTTTTGGCTCTGGAAGCACCCACTGGTAAGCATAGGCATCAGTATAGGCTACAGATAAGCAACAGTGTTGAAAAGTGAAGTTATGCAGTCACTGTGACACATCTTAATTTATTTTTTATTTTTATTTTTTTTATCTTAAAGGGACAGAAGAGGAGGACGACGATTTTGTGCCTGTGTTTGATACTCAGGTTCCTGACTGTGAGCACATCAGAGACAGCCAATACTTGGAGCAAAGTGAGTTAGTAAGAATCGAACGTAAAAGAAAAAGCAGCACTCAGTTTTCCATGTTAAGATCATGGATCTTAAAATCCATGTTCTCAGTTGTACTGCCTAGATTGTGCACTTGATGGCGCCATGAGCTCAGGGAATTTATTGCTGTTGTTTTCCCCCTTCATGGTAGGCTGGTGCAGACAACAGTACTAACTCAGTTTTACAGAAGTCAATGCATAACAGTTTACCCACTATGCAACTCCTGAACAATTTCCTGATCAAGAGCTTGTGGCTTTTTATGATATTGATCTCTTAAGGAAGGCAAATAATCTCCCTGGAGATGTGAGGAATTAATTGTGTTGCTCTGCTCTAGACATTTAGGTAGGTTGGCTGCTTGAACCTCTTACACCTAAGTTCAAGAATGGTCTTCACACCCACTATGTCGCCTTGCAGGGCTAGCATTAGAGTAGTCTAAGTTTTATATTTCACCTTTTCAAGATGATTTGGGCAGCTGCAAACACTGTAATCAAAAATGAAAAATAACTCTCATGGAAATTCTGTGATTTTGTATCAGATTTGGCCAATGGTTGTTATTAGAGCTTTTGCCTTTTGGAATGTAAAGTGTGGCTTTCGTGACAGGTGAAAAGAGGCCAGACAGCTCAACAGAATCATTTGAACTAGGCCATGAGGAGACGAGGAAAGAACAATTTGAAGGCAGCCACTGTGGAGCTTCCAAAGGCAAGAAAAAACAGAAGGACTTTGTCAAGAGAAACATTGAGGTATGTCAAAGTTCACATTGGGCCAAATGCAGTCCTGGGGTATATGGGCAAGTCTCTCCACCTTTTATTTTCAGTGAGAAAAATATTTGTCTCTAAATCAAGAGAAATAAATAGTTTAGACTTATAGGGCATCACTGAAAAGAATAAAAAATGGTATGCAAATAATGATTTTGATTCTCTTTTTTCTCTCCAAATGCAATAGCTAGTAAGTGGTGAGGAGGACCAAGTGCTTATGACTCAGGCAGAGAAAGAGCGTCTGGCCGAGCTCCTCCGAGAAGTAGACGAAGAGGACAGTGCCAGAGGCGCAGACAGCGAGGTAGGCTGACATTGAAGCCCTAACAGACATCATGTGCTGTAGGATGAGTCTCTCTTTTTCAAGTTCGTTCCCCCTCGTGTTCAGAAGTCTTATGGGGAGTAGCAATACTGTAGATGATCCCATCCACCGCTTCTGCTACCAACATTTTGATATTTACTACATTTAAAACATAGTATGTTCATTATTAAAAGAAAGCAAATATTGCTTCCAGTGTTTAGCCACAACCATTTTTAAACAATCTCAGTGTTCATAAAATGTTTCTTTCACAATCGTATTTGTTAAAATCTGTGTCATTACCTAACATTTGGCCTTTTGAATGCTGTTATTAAAGACATTAAGTAGCTCAACCAGACTTTGGCCCTCAGAACAGCACATAGAGTAACATTGGTCAGACATCCATGTTTTGATGACTGCTTGGCAGCTCAGACGGCCTCTGGGCACAAGATTGTGACTCCTCAAAGCAGTTGAAATTAATGAACCAGATGTCAAGTGCCATATGCAGTTCACATGGAATGCTGCATGCTACGGATTCATTTTGTTATCACGTTTTCAATTTCAATAACAAGTCCCTCTGTGGTGTTTCTGCAATATCCTGAGGCCAGGATCTTTCATATAGCCCTAATTTAAGCTACAGTTGCACTCATGGTGCTAATGAGGGTGTAGCTGATGGAGCTAAGAGCAAAGAGACTGAGACCTGATGATGATGATTCATCTGAGAACCTGTGTCACATAGAGCAGTAGAATATTTCACTGTGAACCCACTAGCACCATCCTATCTTCAAATGTTCTTTAATTTTAAATTGCTCTAATAGCCCCTTTGGCAGCTGTGCGGCCAGTTTGAAGTCAGATGGGATGAAGCCTTCTGGGAAGCTAGAAGGAACATACTTACCTTTCACATACGGTTCCATTTAGCCTGACCCCGACAGTTCTGCATCCGTGGGACAGCTTGCCAGAGGTTTTGGTTTTTTTCATGTCTTCCTGCTCTATGATGTTTGTCTTGACTTTTAGAACAATACTGCAGTAACTGTGGTGGCAGATACCAAACTGAGGGGAGCTCAACTTATTGGCTGGTGGAAGACTTCCTGTTATTGAGAGGCGTGCTATTATAAATGGTCATAATGAAGCAAGCACATTATTTATGTCACCAGGACTTTGGCAGTGACGCGTCTTTAGTTTGGAGGACTTCACTCAGTTCTTGGCAGAATACCCAGGGACACATCAACCACAAGCTGCTGCACACGGTTTGCCTCACACACTTTTTTTTTATGGTACTTGTCCTAACAAGTTCCACAGTTTTGTGTAGGTCTGGTAACCCGAGGCAGCAAATCAGTAGCAGTCAGTCATCGCGTAACTTTTCGGTGCTGCTGTAGTGGATGTAATCTTTTGCTTTATCAAAGGAAAAGTTTGACATGCGTAATACACTTATTTCATTTCTTGTCGAGAGACATGACAAGATTGATCCCACTCTTGAGAGTTAGATGAAAAGATCAATTTCCGTACCATTTCTTACGCTAAATATGAAGCTGATCAGATAAGATCTGCAAATAGGAAACAAACAAATCAGTGTCCAAAGAATTTGTTGATCTCATTTCATCATTTCAATTTTGGCTCTGTGTGGTGCTCCACCTATCGACCCCTGTGTTTGCTGTTTTCTTCTGCCAGTTTTCTTCTGCTCCCCCTTCAGAGTGCTCAGAGGTCACAGCTGTGTTCTTTGCAGAGTTGGCATGAAAGCCTTACTGCAATATCCTCTATCCCTATCTCACTACTGGGCTGTGATGAACTCACCACCCACCCACTGTTTCCCATAGGATATAAGGAGAGTCTCAAACAGTCACAGTGAAGAGGAGGCAATTGTCAACGTTTTCGCATTTGACTAGCACCCTGTTCACCATCCAGAAGTGAATACCAAGTGTGAGAGTCAGACTTGTACCTCTTCCCTGTTCCAGACATCACTGTCACAAAGTTGCTGAATAAGGAATAGTTAGCTAATGTTTATCAGTCCCCATTTAAGGTTGCCACTACATAAAGCAGCCTTATAACCCAGTGGGCCATGACTTATTTCATCAATGATTCTCTTCCAGGAGGACATGTGGGCTGTGTCAGTCCTGACAGGCCAGGGTTACTCCCCCGAGCCCTCTGACCTGCAGCAGCTGATTGACATTGACTCCAAAATTTGCCTTCTCCTTCCTGCCGAAGAACTTCTCTCAGTGCAAAGCTCATTCACAAACCTTAGCATGTCCCAGGTACGTATCCAACAGCACTACTGTCATACATTATAACAGCAATGAGTTTATAGAGTGCTGTTAACTCCTCTAGACACCGTCCAAGACTGCACTGAGGTGAGGTCATTAAGTCTTATTACAAGGTCAGCTCAGTATGGCATCAATGGCAACATCTTGTAAAATCTTTTGTTATTGACCCTCAGGGAGTCACTCCCTTATTCATTAGTGGGAAAAAAACAGTATTGTGTAATTTGGGACTGAGGCTTGCATCACTTTTCTATCCGCGTTTCCATATCAAGGCCATATAAAGCCACTTGTGCATTATTTGCTCCTCGTAAATTTAATGTAAAGATTTTGCTTTGACTATTGTTTTCTTATTCTAATAATTATTTTCCATATGATCAATGGCAAATTTGATACATTTAGGAATTTATATTTTATGTATTCATCATTTTCATACGTGATTGTTGTCTGTGATTCCGAAATTTTACTTTTTAGTCGATTCCCTGATTTGCATGTATAAATCTAATACGTTTTGAAGTTTGTACCAACTCGTAATGCTCACCCTTTAAATGCTGTACATTGTCTGAGTTTAGAGTATGAACTGCACATCACTACCACATCAGAGTGTGAAGAACCAAATTTTATAACTGTAGAGATTTTCCAGGCCTTGGTGCTGGTCTTTGGCCCACTCCTAGACGCTAGCTCAGTGAGTTATCTCAGAGCCTTATCTCACTGCATTTTAAAGGCCAGATGGCATGCTCATCATTTGCGTAGCCTGTCAGTGGAAAATTGTGTTTTTAAAGTCATAAAAAACTTTATAATGCCGTTTTGTGAACCCAGGGTGCCATTTTCTAATACCACTTCTGGATGTAGACAAGGAAAAAACTGCAGTACTTGAAGCCCAGCACTGGAATAGCACATTGAATATACTAACTACATAATGTCCGGAATATTTATGTTGCTGGCCTAATTATTTCCCACTTTACCACTGTAAATGTACTCATTCATCTGATGTTGTAAGGAAATGGCAGTATAAAACTAAGCTTATGTCCTCCAGCTTTCTGTTTAGATGATAAGGATTCTGAATATTTCTACTGTCTTGTGTGGGATGGAGCATTAAAATAAAAATATGATCAAAGTGATGTGACGTGTAGCTGAAATTAATCGATTAGTTGATTGACAGAATTAATTGCCAACTACTTCGATAATCGATTAATCGTTTGTCATTTTTTAAAACAATCCTCCCTTGTGCTCTCCCTCACATGACATGGAGTGGAATTTTGGCCAAATACTACAAAACTGGGATATTGCTGGGCAGCTGGATGTGCTACTTTGTGTAACCTACGTCCATTTCCTTTCCACCCCTTAAATACCATGCCCCAGAAGAGTTTTGGGGAAAGTAAAATTCCCCATCATCCATCCATCATCTGCTCTGCATTAGTGCTGAAATGGCTAATGTAGGCATTCCTTTTAAATGATGTAAAATAGGAGTAAAACAATGACAACACTTTTGTCTCTAAAGCAACCGTTATCAAATGATCCCACTTCAGATGATGACAATTTTGAAATATTAGTGTTTTCATAAAATAAAAAGCGAAAGGTTGGTTAACCTCACATCTGTGTGGCTTAAAAAGTAGTAGTTTCCTTTCCTTACCTACCAATTAAAAGTAGACTGCACTGATAATAAATCTCTTTCAGATTCATTCCACATCGATGCCCATAAATTTTAAAGGTGGTCCTAAAAGTAAATATACTTTTGTTTTGCAGTTACCTTTCTTCTCGGCAGTAGCTTGCAACAGTCGTATTTCCTAACTGAAACCACTTGGACAGCAATTCAGGAACCTGCTTGTTTTCTTGCTCATTCCATGGCAGTCTATAATGTACACACAAGAGATAATCAAAACTCTGTTTCAACACTGCTGAAACCTTTTTCCCTCCATGATATTAAATCACGCCCTCAATGACCACGTTTGCTGTCTCTCTATGTTTTCTGGCCACGTTAGATCTGTCACGTTTTACATGGAAGAGGGAGTTATTCACCTCTCCCCAGTGAGCACTCGCTCATAAAGGATCAGTTGGTGCTTTAATCCGTGATCTCAGAACTTGGCGGCATCCTTTCCCAAAAAGTTGTGATTGATATTCTGAGGAAAAAGCAGCCGTGCATTCCTGTGCAATCACCTTAGTGTTAGGCTCTCTGGCTAAGCAGGCCCTTTGATTGAGCCTGTGAGGGTGGATGCAGTCTTGTGAGGCCTGGCACCAGCCGGGATACTGCCACAGAGGAGAGTCAGTCCCCCCCATCAGAACCTAATTACAGAGCTGGTGGAGGTACAGAGAGTGCCAGCTCCAGAAAAGGAACAAGACTTTTCCCTTTCATTTGGAGATATATATGCTGAAAGGCTTATGACATATACAGTAAAGACTACTGTATACTGGATAGGAAGACCATAGCACACATATTGCAGCCAATCTAATTGTAGCAATACATTTGTACATATTTGTACAGGTGAAAATATCTTGAGCAGAGGTGCTCATCCGTGGATTCTAGGTTTTAGACTGTCATGTTTAGCAATAAAACACATATCAGTTACCAGCTACTTGTCTTTTCTTTTTGTCCATTGTCCAGTCAATCCCTCTCATGATACCATAAACCACAGAATTAGTGTTTGTAGAAGCACAGTATCACTCATATGACCACACGGGGGGTGAGTCATGGTGAAAGCCTATCATCAGACACAGCCTTGTTTTCTTGGCCTCTGGTTCATTTCTGATGATTTCTGATGATTTTTGATGATAGGGAAAAGGACAGGGAGCCACAAAACCTTTAACGATCTGGATCGAATGGAATCAAAACACAATTTGAACAGTGTTTTACTTGGACGCTTTTAATATTGTGACAGCATTGCTTTTTTTGCAGTCTTCATTTTCTCAGGCTTTAAGCTGAAATAGCCTATTTGTCATTAAAAACATCTGTTGGCACAAAGGATTTATGTACAGTACACCCCTCCTACTGTACCACTGTGGTAATGCCTGCACCACCCACAGTTGGAAGCCAGAAGAGGTGGATTCTTTGGGTGGTTGGCAACATGGGTGTGTAAGCGTGTGTGTGTCTCACAGATCAGAACTACATAGGCTCTATCAAATGGGTGGTGTTGTTTTTTAAAGTGTGGTTACATTGAAAATTAATGGATGGCATTATACAACAAGGTTTTCAGTCACTGTCCCACTGTATTTGATTGCATCAGATCCCTGCCCTATTCAGCAGGGCTTCAACTCCTGTGTTTGCATAGTAACTCCAGCTATGTTTTTGTTGTGTATTGGTTGGCTATATTTTGATGTAAGACTATGAGGTCACTTTAGTCATATTGTGTGGTTGCTGATGAGCACCCATGATTTTAACTACAGCGACTGTTAAGTGAGAGAGCAGAGTTTTGGGCAGAAAACGCCCTTTTGACCAACACAATGCGGTCAAGGAATGTTTGGAAATTTATCTTATTTGGTCCGGGTCATATAATTAAACAGCTGCGGAAAAGCTTTGGTCACGTTATGTTCATCTAAAATGTAGGTTAGTTCCTATTTTATATCATCGAGTGTAAGCTGTGTTAGAATTCATGATAGAATGTCAGGATACCAGCTGACACCAATATATTCATAATGTTCAGAAATGTGATACAGAGTCATTTTTATCAGATCAATATGTTCTCGTTAATAGTGATGACTGCAGGAAGGCACAAAAATACATCTTATCCTCTGTGCTAAGGAAGAAAATGTTCTCTCTGGAATAGGATTTTCATGTCCCTACTGAAATATTGGAAATATGCTAATTCACAACAGAAAAGGATGTCTATTTTGTTCCTTAGCTGTGGCGAAAGTTTGGCTCCAGCACATATCACACTGGTAACCAACGTGCCAGTGAATGGATGTGTTCTTTTTTTCATAGTGTACTAGCATTAAAACATTGGAATTTAAATATATGCTAATATGAAACATATAATATAATCTTTGCAGCCTTTGTGGCTTACATATTATGCAGGGTTCTGTCTGTACAGCTGCATGGTGAGAACTAAAATGTCAGGTTTGTCATGTGGCCTGCTTGGTGTTTTTTCACAAGGTTAACTTGGCTAAAAAGAATAGACTCCACACCCTTCCCCACCCTATAATTTCCATGAGACCCAGTTTATTGTCTTATAAACGCCTTTCCCATTGGTGCTATCCACAGTTGTGTTAAGTGGTTTAAAGAGATTTTTCTCAGTTATGGTTAAGCTCTAACTTTCGACTGTCCCACTCATTATTCTCCTGCCTCTATGATCCAAATTAAATAGAATTAAAGCATTTTAGAATATTATCACAACCCACTATTCTTTGTATTTGAATACATGGCCGAGCTTACCATATTTTAAAGGAATAGTTTGACATTTTGGGAAACGTGCTTATTTTGTTATCTTGCCAAGATTTAGATAGCCAGTTAGCTTAGCACAACAACTGGAAACAAATGGGGAATAGCTTGCATGGCTCTAGCCAAGGTAACCAAATCTGCCTAAAAGCACCTGTAGCTGTGTGTTCAGAAAAAAACTTTTAAAAAGGTGGCGAGGTCGTATATACAGTCAATGGAAAGATGTGATTAGCTTACAGCTAGTCTATATCCACAACAGTCCACTTCCGGGATTGCTCCGGCGCTGCCGGAAATTCCGCCGGATGTTACTCTTTTCAGCCTGATGTCCGTTACCTTTTGCTTTTTTTGTGTTGTAATTTTAAACTCCGGTGGACTTATGAGGACTATGGTTAACTGCTACTCAGATCTCTGCAGGGTAAATCCAGACAGCTAGCTAGACCATCTGTCCAATCTGAGTTTTCTGTTGCACGACTAAAACAACCTTTCAACGCACACGTTCCATCAAAAACAAGTTCCTTCAAGAGGCTTTTTAGCAGCGGCACCATGGCTCCACCTGGCGCTTAGCACCACCCAAGACGATTGTGATTGGTTTAAAGACATGCCAATAAACCAGAGCACGTTTTTCTCCCATCCCAGAATGCTGTGTGGACTAGCCAGACCCTCCTCCGCAGCGCTGTGAAGGTAGGTCTGGCAAAGCGAGACTAGCTTACAGCTAACGTCTGGGCAGTATACATTGTTCTGGGCGACTCAACGAGGACTGCAAAAACTGCATAAAGTCGAGTGGGCAAATTTATGTGAAAGATGTGAGGCAAAAATGTGCTACGCCTTCTGTTTGAACACACTTCTAAGCTTGTTTGCCATGTTTTATTTCATTTGTTTAATTCGTACGAAAGCCGAAGTGTAAAAACAACGTGGTTTCGGACACAGCCAGGCTAGCTGTTATCTGGCAAACTATTCTTTCAAGCATCACACTTACAATGCTCACAGTCCCATATTTAATCTCTCATCATTGATAAAGCACCATTCCATTGAGCTGAAATGTAGGTCAGATACTGTGCCTGACAAAACACAGCAAGTGTCACTGGGGGACAAGAAGGGCCAAAAGATGCTTGGATGCTTTCCCTTCAGATGCTTCTGATAAATATTTTACATGGTCTGCTTCTTAAAGCTCTTTGTTCGAATTAATTTCTGTCTGTGTCATTATTTGGCAAACACTTAAATTACCTTATATCACTGAAGTGTTCCTGGGTGGAGATGACCCTGTGAGTCTCTTTTAACCACAGTAAAAGCCATAGACTGTGAAGTATTTACAATGATTTGGAGTGATCCCAGATGCAATATTTTCTTCCACAGCACAAGCAGTGAAAACTTCAATAAGATCAAACTTTTTTTGACCTTTGATTGCTCTTTGGATTCTGTTAAGATACTGAGAATACACAGGTGGTGTGGATATTTGAACCCAGAATCACATTCAACATGCTTTTTTGATTGTAAGATGCACCAGGAGGTTTTGATCTGTGCAACATAGATTGCTCCAGACCACCCTCGGTTCTGGAAAAAAAATCAAGAAAGAAAAAGCAAGTATAAAGTCCAGATGACCCACAAGTTAATCTTCTAATACACCAGGAATGTTCAGCAATCACCAAGTCATCTAACACAGATCCAAAATACTGATGTAAAAACATGACCCATATACAAACAAATCATTCATATCTTGGACATTTTTAAGATGCTGATAACCCTCTCTTATTGTCTCTCATTGAGTAGATCAATTTGAGGTCTGACTTCACAGAAGGAGGAGGGGAAGGAATTACAGTGTTAAGAGTTAGCCTTTGTCTAGTCTCGCATTGTCAGACCTTCCTCCACAGCGCTGCGGAATATTCGGCGGCACCTAAACAATCCCGGAAGTGGAACGTTGTCGATATAGACTAGCCTTTGTGCAATTTCCATTACCTTGCCTACCCAAGTGTAAGCATGCAGGCAGGTATATAACATGTATGGCAGACATATGTGTTACAGCACCTCTGTCTTAAAACTTGGCAGATGTTTACAGGTCATAGTGGGGGCAAAATGTCAGTCTGAGAGACAGAGAAAGAAATACGGGAAAGAGAGTAAAGTCAAAAGACTCTCAGCCATAGCTTCCGAACAGCTTACTCCCGAGCTCACACAGTGCTCGTGGCAAGGCATGTGGACAGGCCTTGGCAGGTAGCCTGGGTCCACGTGGCACAGCCAGAGCTCCTACTATCCTTCAGATTTGCATAGAGACAGAAACAGAGAGAAAGAGAGGAGCATGCTGTTCTGAACAACGCCAGCCATCTTGGAGTGAGTCAGTATAGCAGGCTCCCTTTCATCATAACAGCAATGTCCCTTTGCAATATGTAGACAAGAGCCGTTAACAAGACATATTTTCGTATTGAGTACCTCTGTATAAACAGATGGGTATTAGGGATTGTAAATTACCATTATCTCAGTGTATAGCAAAAACATGCTGTTTTCATTATCTGTTTTTTAATGACTGAATGACTTAATGTGACCAGCAGACATTTTTAATATAACAAAGGCCCCCACAGTCAAGGCCAATGAGCCATTTTGTGGCTACTGCACGCTAACACAAACTGCTGTTTGAAATGCTGGCTCACCTCCACATCACATAAGTGTTTTTCAAGGAAAAACCCATTGAGTGTTTTGTCCTTTCTTTGAATTGTGCAACTCTTTGCATCATGTTTGCAATTTCCATGACAGCTCATCCATCAATTTTAGCTAGTTTGAATGAGGTATAGAGAACTTGGTTGAAAAGACCACATCTTGTACAAATTAGTTTGTTTGGAGTATGCGGTAGCATTTATGTTTTGCTATCGTTGACACTTCCTTGGATTAGCTGCCTCAGAGCATGTTGTCCCTGTTTAGCTCGTCTTGAGCGTGTGAACAAGTTCATCAAGCTCTCAGCGGTTCTTGTTCTGGCTCTGGCCTGGTCAGGCAGTCCACCTAAACACCTAATGTAAGAGGGAACCTGAAGCAAGCAGTAGACTAGTGCATCCTCTTCTTATATTGCAGCAGGACACTTATACGTAACGGGTGACCTAATTGTATGTCTTGTTTTCTTGTCTTGTTTTCCTGATCTGAAAAGACGTCTGCATGAGAGGATCCAGCTGTTAGTTTTGGCAAATCGCACCACAGATGCAACCCACATTAGAGCAGAGAAGCTCCAGGCTACCAATCTCAATCGCTCCTTCCAAGGTCTAACAAAACTAATATGACACTTAGTATTGCTGAGTGGCATCCAAGAATTGTTTTGATTTATAAACATAAGTAATCCCCACAATCTTTCCTATTTTGTCACTTTGGACAACAGTGATCCATTAACCACTGCAGCTGTTTAACACCATGACATCCACTAAATGGTATGTATTGCCTCTATTTGCAATCAATAACCACTTAATGAATGTGAATGCTTGATTAAAGTTGTATGATACATATAATCTACTAATGATGGTTTTGCTCACAGCAATTGGGATTTTTTTTTTCATATTGTCGGAAAGCAAAATCTGAACCTAATCTAAAAATTGCTGGAACGTCTGTCTGTCAGTGTGTGTATGTGTGTGTTATGCGCATATCTCTTGAACCGTTAGTCCAATGGATATTAAACTTGACAGGTGTCTTGCTACGGGCACGAGTAAGTGTGGCACGAGTAAGTGTGGCACGAGTAAGTGCGTTTGACGTTGTTTGGATTAGAAATGCAAAAGATATCGTTAAATATATAGGTAAAAGAAGCACACATTGGCTTTTGCCGCTCTAGCCACTAGCCACTCCCCGTCTCACCCTGATGACCAGAGACAGAGAGCAGCAGAGCTTTGGCAGCTAAAATGTGACATACACCTCAGACCCACAAAAATGTGCAAAGTAGCACTACTAAGTCTTTGACTTTGAATAAACAAACGACAATTCATGCAAACATGCAAAGCACAACCAGACAACAAGTGCAGACAGAGCGTGATGCCACTAATAGGCAGGCTATCTATCTTATAAAGTGAGACATATCTGTATATATGTGAGTGCGTGTTTGGGGGGAAGGTAACCTGCACATCAGCAGACGCCACATGCAGAACGCTTTAGAACAGCGGGGGGGGCGGGGACTCTTTTCCTGCTATTGTATTAAATTGCTGTGAGCTGGCAGAACATACCATAGCCTAATCTCGGAGATTATTCCTTCAGAGCGCTGTGCAATGCAAGAAAATCTCAGAGCTGAACCCGGCAGATACATCAGACTCACCCTGGGTCGGGTTAATTAAGTCGCCAAAATACCCCCACGAATCAAATCCCCTACTTCACCGTTAACCGTCAAGCCACTAAACCTGTATGGAAATGAACACCTCTGCTGAAATGTTTAATTTATTAACAATCCGGCACGAGATATATCTCTCTCTCTCTCTCTCTCTCTCTCTCTCTCTCTCTCTCTCTCTCTCTCTGCTGGTTGATGAACGCAGATATGTGCTTGATTATGATTCTAATCCCATTGGCCCGTCGTTGGCATGGTGATGTGTTGGGCGCATCTCATTGGCTTCCTTAATTTCCTTAGGTGAGATGGCCACACCTCTAACATGAACTCTGGGGATTTTTCCCGGACACAGATCAAAGGATTCTAGCGTGAGGATCAATTCTAGTCAATCTTACAGAGATAAACATTTCTATTATCCTAAACTAGTCTCAACTCAGCAGGGGCGGCTCCCAAATGGTTGGGTCAAAAGTTATCTTTCCTGTGAGGAAAATAAGGCCACGTCCACAAGTACCAAAACGATCTTTTTTTTTACCCGTTTTCCCTGGATTCGTTTCAAGAATAGTTGCGTCCAAACGGATCCAATTGTAAATGACTCAACGCGCTACTTCATATTCCAGGCCTATAGGCGGCGCTGTTTCTGTTACAGAAATTCACCAAAAAACGGAAAAGAAGAGCATCGTCACTTCCACTTCCCATCATAACATGACTAGCTAGACTAACGTTCTCTTAATACATCTGTGGACTATAGTAACTTTCACCACTGCTCATTTTATACTGCAAGTTATACTTGTCTTTGTTTACATTGTATAATGTGCTGTTGGATTGCTTTTTATTTTGCAAATCTGTCTGCCATCGTACATGATTGCAGCGTGCTAGCTGGCAGAGCTAACGTTAGCACGCTAACTAGCTAACATCGGCATTATAACAAACATCAATGATCCAATGTCTTTTTGATAATCTACACGTTTTTCTGGCAGTAGCCTTTCTACAATAAGCCGTGCTAAAAGTTACTATAATCCGTTCAAGGAGTTGATAAGCAGACAGATTAGCTAGCTAGTTGATAAGTTGTCTACTTCCACTTTATAAACAGATAACCATAGCAGCTAACGTTAACATAACGTTAGCGATGTTTAACGTTAGCTACATAACGTTATCAATATATTTTGTGTAGAATCCAGAACCGCAGAGCAGAGGGAAGTGTCAGGGAGCAGAGACATTAATTTAGACAAGTATTTAGATGACGTGAGCTTGTTTGACCATGGAGATGGGATATGCTCGCTTATAGCTTCACCGCAGTCGTGTGTGTGTGTCAGTGGCCGCGGGTAAGAGGTCGAGGGGTGTGGCGATGACATCATCGATACGATAAGTATGCGGCTTCGCCGTCCAAACGAAGCCAAAAGGGAGCCGTTTTCGAATTTTTTCACCCTGGGACCAGGTTTCAAAAAAGTGCATTTTCAGGCAGTGCGTGGATTCGTGTGGACGACGGGCTCAAACGATGCTAAACATGTGCGTTTGCACCAAAAAGCGTCTCCGTGTGGATGGCCCCCGAGTCTCCTCCAGTATGCAAATTCACAGACATGACCTAATTAACACAACACATTGCAGCTTGGGTTGGTGTGGGGCAGTTATTATTGATACAATGTTTTTCGGCTCAGTTGCACTCAGTCCCATGGCAGTTTACATAAAATAGGTTACAGTTTTAACCTAAAAGTATATTGCTCTAAAAACATCACCAATGTTTTAACTTTTTAAACTCAACAGTAGCGCACTGCCATGAGTCCATGCCGCTAATGTCTGATTACTCCACATTTTCATTGTGATATTTTGTGATTACATTCCGAATCTGCAGCGTTCTCTGTCAGGTAAATACAGTAGTACAATGTCTTCCTCTGATGTAGAAGTAGCCTACGCTGTAAGTCAGTAGTAGGCTATACAGTGGAGTTGCCTATTAAGTGGTTTGGGGTCCTTCTGTAAGTCATTTTGGGGTACAATTAGTTTTTGATGAATTCTGCAAGCAGCAATACCACAGGCCAAGTAATCGCCCGTTGGCACTAGTAAGGTGAAACAAGGACAGCTTCTCAGGCGTCGTCTTATCATGCACAAATTACCTTTTCCATTTTAAAATTAACATTTATTCTGCATTCAAGGCGCAGCTCGCAGTCAGTGTAATATTTATAATGCTGCACTTTATATCAACTCTTGACACTAATGCAACATCAAAGTCCAAGGCTTTCATTTGATATTTCATCAATAGGCTGAAAGATAATTATGTTTGACATGTTTTTCATACTGAAAGAAAAGAAAGTCTAGATCTTTGTGGCCTCCCAGCGGTCTTGTGACCCAGATAGGTGATGTGATTATTGGAGATCTTCAACAGCATGTCAAGTGGCTCCTCTGAGGAGAGCCAATTACCAGCATTTTGCTGATGTTCAGATAAGCTGAACCCTGGTCTCTCTATTTGGAAATCAGTCATTCTAACCTCATATTAAGTTAAAGCTATCACACATTCCAGAAGATGAAGCACACATATTGTATTAGAACAATCACTGGAATCTATTACAAAACATTCCCTTATTCTTCTCCAAGAAGTGAATCATTACTACAATTTGACTGGCACAAGGTCATAGACTAATCTACCGTTTATTCTTGCCAATGCCTTTGGAAATGGATCTAAACATTTATTAGTAGTGCTTAATCAGGTATATACAGTATTTAGAGATATTGTGGATAAAGTATTGAAAATAATAAGTTTTAGGCTACCCTGTGTCAGGTTAACAACACTTATGATCTCATACAGCTTTCAATTGTCAGTTGTCAAAGATAGTACACATTTACATGCAGTATTTTAAAGTTGCTAACAATATCCAATATGTTTTATTTGGCATTTCATTTAAAGCACGAAAAGCATTTTTCTGTCCGAGCCCGGTCCGCGTCCGACACAGTTAAAATCAAATTTTTTTCTCATACTAATGACACATGTATGTTTGTTTGTGTGGAAAGCCCGCTTTTATTAGGCAACTGTAGGAAGGCATTCGGAAATGTCAACAGATGAGCGTATCAGCGCACACGGGGCAACAAGCGCTGTTTGTAAGCTGTTTAATTTAAAATGTTCAATGTGTTAACCTTTCCTGATTGCTTTGTTTCCGACCGTGGTCAGAAAACCAGGGGAGACTCGTTACCTCCAGGGCCGAGGTTATAAAATGAATAACGTCGGGGTTAAAATCCCGTTTCAGGTGAGCAAATGAATGAGCTTGGCTTTCAGTCTGGGGTTTATTTTGGACACCGCACACACTGTGTACAAAACTTTACTTAGTTAAAGGAGCCGCAGCACCATTTTACAACAAATGCCTTATCGCGCTGATGTGACCGAGCCCGACCCGAACCCGAACATCATTTCTAAATATCTGTCCAAACCCAGCCCGGCCCGTCGGGCTCGGGTATCCATCCTCTAGTGCAGATGAACCTTGTACGACACAATACAGTGTATTTGTTAGCAATGATGGTCGGTCAGTCGGTCAACCCGCCTCTTTGGTCCAAACTGAAATATCTCTCAACAACTTTTGATGAACTGCCAAAAGAATAAATCCTAATAGTTTTTGGGAGATTTGGTGATCGCCTGACTTTTCTTATAGTGCCACCAGCAGGTCAAAGTTGTCGCTTATCCAGTAAAATATCTCCACATCTACTGGATAGATTGGCAGTAAACTTATTTAAAGATATTCATGGTTTTTAGATGGGGAAGTCTATTGACTTGGTGATCGTCTGACTTTTTCGTTCCACCATGAGGTATACATTTGTGGTTTTGAGTGCAATATCTCAGCTATTGGATGGATTGCCATGACATTTGGTACAGACATTCATGTCCCCCTGAGAATGAACCATAGTCACTTTAGTGACTGTTCATCTGGCACCATCATCAGGTCAAAATATACTTTGGTTTATGACCAAATACCTGCAAAGCTGATGACTTTCCTATCAGCCTAAGCTGTACTTAGTTGTGTGTGTTTAGTGTTAATTAGCAAGTGTGTCATGTTAGCATGCTGATGTTAGCAGTTAGCTGAAAGCACCGCTGTGCCTAAATAAGTAGGCCTACAGTCTCACAAAGATGCTTGCATGACTTTAAATCTTGTTTTATTCCTTTGGATTAAAAAGATGACCAAAAGCTTGCTAAATGAAATAGATTTTTGCAGAGATTTGAGTGTGCAGATGCTTTTGTCTATTAAAAATCTAATAAAAAATATCTTTCTGATTTAGTTTGTTGAATCTGAATACTATAATTAGCTCCATTGAGACTTAATTGTATCACTTGTAGTTTAACACTGTGTCTACACAGAGAGAAAAGGAAATCGTTGGGACTTACAAACTATGTAAACTTCCCAGCTTTGCTTAATTTTCCTTTGTTGTAACTATGGTAATACAAGGCAGAGATACAGTAATGAGAAGGTGAAAGCCTGGAAACATGATGTGTCATTTGTGGACCATCTATCTTTGCTGTAATTAGTCAAATCAGTGAAGTTTATACAAAGATTGTGGACTTTCCCCTTACACTCACCAAAATTCATAGGGTGGTAATTTAGCCACAGAGAATTGGTAAGTAAGAAAATATGCGACATACATGCCAAATTCAATCAGATTTTGGTCAGTGATAGCTTTATCATTGCTAAGCCCCACAGACAATTTTAAAGTTTGTAGTCTATAGTTCTTGAAAAGTAGGGCAGCTGTCATTTCCAAATTAAATAAACTGTTTCTCCCAAAGATTTGGGCTTTTTTAGAAACGTACATTTAGTGGTGTGAGGACGGTGGTAAAGCTAGACTTTAATTTTTATTTTTCCTGGTTGGAACGCTGCGTTTCTTACTCTGGTGGCATGACAGCAGCCTGGTCCTGTCGTGGTCCTGGCTTTTGTAGTCTGGATGAGGGAGTTCTAACTGAAGGGCTCTAGTAACGAACACTTAAAAGAGGCTTCAGATAGAAGCTGTCATTATTTCCTTATAGGGGGCCCGAGGACACTGGTAGGTGAGGCCACACACACTTGGGGAAAGATCTTCTTGTGTTTGGCAAGATTTAATTATTAAAGTTAGGCCTAAAATGTGTGTAAATGCAATACGTGCTATAAGTCGAGTAAGCATGTCTGTTTTGTTTTTTAACAACGGCAGAAGCAATCATTCTTCTTGTAAAGACACTGGGTCCACTTAACTCCTCTCCTACCCTGGGTTTAACTAAGATTACATCCTACCATACATGTGTCAAACTTGATTTAGCAACTCAGAGTTTAAGTTCACAATTTCCAAAGTCCTGCTGTCTTTGGTAACCTACCATTTTGCTGTATGCAAGTCGCTACTGAGATGTCGACCTTTTTATGAAATATCCATAAATTTCAACATTATTAGATCATACATACGCTTGCCTGGCATCCAGACTAACCAAGAGAGATGGAGATTTCAACCACATGGCACTGGATTGACACAAAACAGCCCTGCGGTTGGCAATATCCTCTCTGACCTAACAATTTTTCAACCTAGCTGCTGCTTTTATAGAGTAGTTGTGTATTTTTAGAGGTCAAAATATGACCGTACCACAGGTCATTCACTGGTCAGTCTCGACAGTGTTGTTGTTTTTTAATCCTTACTTATAAAGAAATCAACTATGGGTGGGGTGGGGAAAGATATGAACAGTTTAACCTATCCTTTAAGATTTGCCACAATTATGCTCGCTTTTCAGCACCTACTGTTCATCATACTACGTCTGCAGAAGCTATTCCTTCGTATAGTATTTCGGTATGTGACAGACTTATGACCTATTAGTTATAGACATCGAAATGTTTCATTTAAAGCTGAAGATTTCACATTTGATTGTTCTCTATGGCCGAGTCCAAACGGAAAAGATCAGAAAGACAAGCCTCTCACTTATAAGCTGTCTGCGGATGCTCCTCCAGGCATGAATCTTGCATTTCCTCCTGCCCTTTTTTTAAAGTTTGCAGCTCGCAGTCTATTGTGTTAACCCAGTGCATGTGGATGCCATAAATATGTGATTTATGTTGGACCCATGTGGACTGTAACTGAGGTATTTGGGCTTTCTCAGGTTCTCTGTGCTGTCTATAAATCAGGAGAGAAAGGTTGCTGTTCATCTCTACGTCTTTAGAACACACCAGAATGGATCAATCCTAAGCGGAATAGATAAGCACATAAGAAGTTGGGTCCAAACTAGTTTAATGATAGCCAGACAGATTATTCTAAGAGGATGGAGGAATAAAGGGGTGTCGTCAATTCAGGAGCGGGCTTGTGAGAAGGCTAGAGTTGCAGCCTTTGAAAAGATGTCATATAAACTTGCCAGATTGGATGTCTACACTAGAAAATGGGGAAAGTACTTATGCTTTCTGGAGGACTACTAGGAAGCTATGTGCTGGGGAGAAGCGTATAGTATGTGTGCTTAGGGTGTTATCATATATACATATGTTTATTTGGTTTACAGTTTGTCTATTTGGTTATTTTATTATATTGTCTTGAATGTTATGGTTATTATGTCATTTTTTCTTAATTTTGTCTAAGTGAATGGTGATGACGAGTGGGGGTGTTCGGGCCAAGTCCCCAGGAAGAGCGCCATGTCTAAAAGCCACCATGGGCGTAGCGGATAACAATGGTACTGCACCACATGGCCCAGAAAGACTTTTCACATAGACTTTGCATGGCGAAAGAAACGTCTATATTTCAGCAGATAATTTTTTGGGGGGTACATCAACTAACTAGCCCTAACAATTAAAGGGTCCTTGTTTAAAACGTCTTATTACTATTATTATTATTATTATTAATAAGCTAGTGATTACATCGCCTTGGTTCTCTCTTATGATACATCCGAGGGCTGTATGCTGTAAAGCTTGTAAAACGTGGATGAGGGATGAAGCCATGGATGAGCCCTGTTTACGAAACTGCAGGCTAACCTTAATAGCTAGCGCTAGCTAGTAGCGCGACATAACGATTACATCTCTTTGCTTGTCTAAATACATCCATCGTTTATTTAGATAAGCATGTAAACGATCAGGAACAACGAAAACACAATGTTTAACGTTAGTGAATATTTTAGACAATAAAACGGCGAGTTCATGAGTTCGCCACATTTACCATGGATGTAAGAGACAAGAGAGAGAAGCTCATGAACGTGCATGTTGCTACTGGTTGCTACGACAACACAAACAAATTTTTGCTAGTGCGCATGTCCATCGTGATGTCATGGGCCAGTCAACGCGGAAGAGCCAATGCTCCATGTTTGTTTTATGCGCTTTTGAGCACTCTCATTGGAATGTACGGGGCTTCCCACCGAACACTGTATCCAGTTCTCTTAATACATCCATAGTTTGGGCGGGGAGGGGATATGTTTGTGTTGTAAAGTGTATGTTTTAAGGAACAAATAAATTGTTAATCATAAAAAAAGAAAACACCACAATGATGACATTTAAACAGAGTTAGGCATACTGTAGTCTATATCCTTGACGTTCCACTTCCGGGATTGCTTTGTTGCCACCGGAAAATCCGCCAGATTCACTCATTTAGGCCGGATATCCGTTGCCTTGGGCTTCCTTTGTGTTGGCATTTTAAACTCCAGTCGATTTATGAGGACTATGGTTAACCTTTTCTCAGATCGCTGCAGGGTAAATCCAGACAGCTAGCTAGATTATCTGTCCAATCTGAGTTTTCTGTTGCATGACTAAAACTACTTTTAAAACGTGCAACCAAAAAAGTTCCTTCCAAGCCTATTTTACAGCGGCACCGCGGCTTTTTCCAGTGCTTAGAAATGCCAATAAATCAAAGCACGTTTTCCTCCCATCCCCGGATGCTATGTGGAGTAGCAAGACTCTCCTCCAGCGTGCTTTGGAGGAGGGTCTGGCAAAGCGAGACTAAGCATACTGTAATTTGGAGAAATGGAAAACTTTCACTCAAATTGATTGTGATGATCTATTTTTACGGATTTTGATCCATTTTTAAATGTTTCCCAGTGACAGCCATAATCCGTGAGTGCAGCTCTAGGAGAGAACCCAAGCATGTCCGCATGTGAGATGAGATGTTTGCTCCCTGTGAGAACCAGTTGTGTGTGCTGTATATCAGGGCCATGGCTCAGAGGTTGGCTGGAAGTGCGATGGGGACCCGCAGCCAGGAGAGCAGTTCCTGCTGGATATAAAGGAGAGGAGAGGGCAGGAGAGGCGGCTCAGAGAGATCCAACAGCAGCTGGAAATCCTGTGCCAGGGCCAAGAGATGACTGTGAGTTCAAAGCAGCTATGTTCGTTTACACGCACACACATGCTCAAATTCACGAGTACTTAACACGGTCTGTGTTGTGCGTCATAACACTGCACAGTGCTTCTATCCTTAAAAACACGTGTGTGACAAATTATTACAAGTGCACAGCTCATTCTGTCATTCTCACAGGGGGACAATGAAATCACATGCAATATTCATGTCTCTGCAGGCCCATATTTTTTCTCCATTTTTCTTCTCTCTCTTTGTATCACTAACACACTGACTTTGCAGTTTTGTGTAGAATGTATGTTTTAATTTACATTTGTTTTCAGTGAGGAGTTAAATATCTTTCTCTGCTTTGCTTTGTACACGGGTTTGATCGGAGAGCGAGGACAGTCGTTTACTCCACAGATGAGCCTATTGTCCTCCATGAGGTTTCATTGCTTTCTAGCATTCTTCGCTGAGATTTGATGTCCACCCTTCGCAGTGTCTCCTAGAAACCATTGAGCTCTGTCTGGTTTTAGGAGCCTCTGCAGAGTTACAGCCACAGAAGTGTTGTTCTTTCCCCAAACCCTGTAGCTAAAGGCACAACACAAGAATTTTCCGAGAACAAAAGGTGGATAGCTCTGATTTCTGCTTTCTCTGACATTTATGACTTTAAATCTTGTGTGAAAGAAAAGGCAAAAGGAAAACATTTGAGATAGATTTAGTGGTTTGACTTTGTCATTGTTCAAATGAGGTAGCTTCATCCGGTTCTACGCAACAAACTATCCGCTTCTTCACAGCGCTGCTGTCGATAGAATACAAATTTAAGTGTCCTTAACTTTACCAACACATTAGTTCTCACAGTGATTAACCACAACATGATGTATACCTGCCTAATTTAAACATAAAAGATCCTCACAAACAGTGAGGTAATAAAAACATTAAGTGGCAGCCACACCCTTACATCAAACGCCATGCCATGTAACCCAAACCTATTCCTGGCTTAATTAAGGGGACACAAATGGAATTTCTTGCTAATTAAGCCAAGCTCCATTTGAGGAAACAGTTCCCTCATTATGATCACAAAACATCAAAACCACCAGTCTCTTAACTTATGGTATAGCTAGACACTCTTTGAATATAGCCGCGTCTCACTGCGTTTTATATACTGTCACTAAATGATTGAACCCAGCGAGCGACTGCAGTGTAAACAGCATACTCACTGTGTATATTCTTTGTGCCACCAAGCTTGTTTTGTGGTTCGAAAAGATTTATTTGTACGGAATTTGTCCGGGAGGGCATTCTTCACACAGCTCCAGTATACTCATAAAGTTCATTTGTGTAACAGCCGTAACTCAAATGTCTTCTCACAGTCTTTTCGCACCTGTGTACCAACTTTGCAGGCTTTCTGCATAGTTCTGGTGTATTATAAGAGCCTGATAACTAAGAAGAGATCAGTTTGTGAATAGAATGAGTTTTCGTGTTGAATTGCACAGTTAAGTCAAAGTCAGAGCATTTTTAGGAAAGGCCAACATCCTTTTAGATGAAGTAAGTATTCATCGACGTGCTACCAATACTTATACTATTGAAGTAGTAGTTCATCATTCATCATTTTGGAAGATGTTCTTATCGTCTTCCTTTTCAGAGATCGAAGACACTCATGTCTTGGAATGATTTTGAAAATGTAGTCCAAAAACAATTAAACTTAGCACAAAAAGTAAGGAAATTTGTATTTGGTAGATTATTTCTCTGTGGTAACATTGCTTTTTGGCAATAAATCTTATACCGTTGGGAAGCCTGTTTAGTTCACTTTCAAATGGTGCCCCATTTGTAAGGAACATGCATTTGTGGGATGAGCAGCAGCGCTGAGTATGTGGGTTGCGCCCATGAAAAATTTGCCAAATCTCCTCTGCCAATGCCAAACGGCTTATTCTGCCATTGACTCGTTTGGTGTTTCGTGGATTGGATGATTTAATTTTGAAGAAACAAGACATATTGGCAATTGAACAATTTATTCATTTTACAAACAGGAGCCTCAGTAGCGTGTGGAAGAACCATACACAGCCACAACAGCCTGGCACCTCCTCCTCATGCTGGTCACCAGCCTGGTCACACACTGCTGTGGGATGGCATCCCATTCTTCAACCAGCATTTGTTGCAAGTCAGCCAACGTGGTTATGTTGGTCACTCTGGCACGAACAGCACGCCCAAGCTGATCCCACAAGTGTTCAATGGGTTTGAGGTCAGGACTGCTGGTTGAAGAATGGGATTGGATATTTGATGTTATCCCTCCAAATTGGAAGTATGCTGCTGGAGTGTAGCACATATTGTAAAGGTGGAAAATGCTCCAAAGGTCAGTCTCATATAGTGGTGACCACAGCTCTACTTCAGTTTGATTGATTCCAGCGTGTGCTGTTAAGAATTAAAGTGTTTGTCTAGAGTATTACCTGATTTACCTTTTTGCAATGATTTATTTAAACAAAAGCTGTGTTGTGTTGGATTCAGATCTGAGACCTGTCATTTTGTGCGTCATCTCCACTTCTCCTTTCTCTGAATCCAAACAAAACCCCCATTCCAGTGAAATGGATCTCTTTGCCAAAGAATCTCTTCTCTCGCCTTTATTTTCCAGTTCTCGCTGTTAATATTTGCCTGTGCAGAAAGGTCTTGGCCTTTCCTCAAAGAAAGGTATTATTGGTATGACTGTCATTGTTCCCTGTGTCCTATGAGTCAAAAACTACAGTAGAACTGTTAAAGCTAAATTTGTGATACTCAACAGCTGACCTGGTGCTAGTTTTCCTGCAAACTCATTTGGCTGTATTCCTGGATCAACTGCGAAAGGAAGGCCAATCCCAACATTTACTTGAAGACCGGATGGTCTCAGCAGGGCAATCTTGGTGTTATCAGGCCGACATTAATAATCGTACACTCCTTTTCTTGTACAGGTTTGCCTAGTAGAGCCCGACCGATGAAGGATTTTTAAGGCCAATATCGATGCAAATATTTGGCGATTTAAAAATCCGATATTCTGATATATCGGCCGATATATATTTAAAAAAAAAAATCATCCAGAAACGCTTAACAAAACATAAACAGATTTCCCTAACATTAGTTATTTGTAGTTATTTATGAGTCCTCACTAAAATAATATGTAATGCAGTTTAAAAATATTTTTTTTTTGTTTTTTTGTCACAACAGAACAGAGGAACATCAAAATATATTAAAGTTCTGATAAATAAAATGTAAAAAAAATACAAAAATATGAAACTTAAAGGGTTAAACACAGTGTTGCCAACAGGGACGTTGTAGAGCTCCCTCTGGTGGACAAACTATGCAACGCCAACACTCATAACATGGTTGAAGGGTGTTTCGTCCTTTTTTTATTTTATTTTTTAAATATTCATTTATCGGCCATTATAAATGCAGATAACGATAGTTTGGAAAATGCCTAATATCGGCCGATAATATCGGCCTGCCGATATATCGGTCGGGCTCTATTACCTAGTGCATGGGGACTAGAACTTAGCTTCTTAAAAAAAACATTTAATGCCTGGTTGGATGATAAAAGTATTAAAACCACAAAATGTAACACGTTCCTGGCATAATACAAAAATATCAGCATGAAACTTGTAAATCGTGAACACATACCTACAGTCTTTTCAATGCTAAGAGGGTACCCACCCATGATAGGTCAAAGTTGGCCTGAATCTGTTAGGTTCACTGTTCAGGCGTTGTTGATCCGCATTGTTGTGCCAACTCTGCATTTTCACTCTAGCTCTTTTTCCACAGGAGGCCGGTCAGGTTTGCCAGAAAAGGAGCCATGGAGAAAAAAAGGAATCTTTCTCTCTAAGATTCTTTCACTCTCTTCTCTATTCTCCATTCCATCCATGGCCACTGGCTGTTAGCTTTTGGCTTGTCACACTGTGTGCTCTTGTTTGCCATTTTATGATCTCCTGAAATAGAGACAGTATTGTGAAGGGTTCTCCACACTAGTCTCTCCTTTTCACTGTTTATAATGAGTGGCAGAGACCAAGAGGTGTTCCCACTTATGGCCATAAGATGGTGTTTTGTTATAAAAATGGTATTTTTGATGTGTGCATTGGTAGTTGTAAACCACTCTCTATGTAGGCTGCTGGTGTCTTTACTGCTGCACCGAAAAGTGCTGTTGTTAAACCTCTCCGTTTAAAGAGTTTATATCAAATCATATTTATAATTATTAGCAGTTATTTACAGAGTATTTTTTCACTTTTTAAAAAGCATAAACCTGTTTTAGGACCTATTTTTGGAAAACTACTGTGAGCCTCTGGGTGGGTGTTCACCAGGGCAGTTCTTCACTGGTATTTTAGAGCGGCCATTGCTAGGAGACGTGCTGTCAACTTCAGCCGTGTGCTACATCATAGTCCTGTGTAGTTTAGGACACAAGATCGCTCCCCCCTCTTTTTAAAGTAGCGTCAGTCGTTAGTAATTTAGGACGTCGTTTCTTTACAAAATGTTCGAGGACCCACTTAATGCTATTAAGTTTGAATTCCACTCTAGCAAGCTGGGCTTAAAGGGGTGATAGAATGCAAAACCGAGTTTACCTTGTCATAGTTGAATTACGACAGTTCGGTGTGTAAAAAGGACATACAGAGAACCTCAAAGTCCCATTGACATCCCTTTCCTCTGCAAATCTCATATTTTGAAACTGCTGCTGAAAACGGGTGAATCTCAACAAAGCTAATAGTTGACGTCAACTCAACAATGCACATTAATCAACATTTCTGTAAATGCGCCAGTGTTAGCCAGTCGGCTAATTTTCAACTGTAGTCCTAATTACCTAGCATGCATGTCTTCATGGTGGGAAGAAACCGGAGCACCCGGAGGAAACCTACGCAAACACGGGGAGAACATGCAAACTCCACACAGAAAGGCCCGGAACGACCTGGATTTGAGCCCAGAACTTCTTCTTGCTGTGAGGCAGAAGTGCTAACCACGAGCCACCGTGCTGCCTAAAAAGTGTTAAGAAGGAGTAGATATCGGACAATGGAGCGGGACATGTGGATTTAATGCAGCGGTGCAGTGAACGCGCAATGGGCGGTGCGCAGGATCTGCCTGCCGGCGGCGGTTCACGATACGTTAACTTTTTTTTCCAACATGGATCCTCGGGGAACACAGTGTCGAAAGCATAGGTGTGTGCGCAACACACTGTAGGATGAATAAACTGTAACGAAATTCTGTATCTGGTGCTTTGTACAGTAAGATTAGTTGATGAGTTTATGTGTCGGGGCAGAAATGAAGTTTGAAGCCAGCGGCGGGCGGTGGCCGGGCGTGTCTGGACATGTTCACACTGTCTGTTAATGTTCCAGATGGAAAATTTTAACTATCATGCCAGAGGCTTAAAATTATCATATTTTGAGGGAAATTATTGTATGCCAGTCAAAACCACAAGAACAACTACGCGCTGGTAGGCGCAAATATGTAATTTTACAAAACACTTATTGAAACAACTTTTTTAGACGCCTACCTACATCATTTTTGTCTTTTTAAGCAAGCTGACGCGCTGCATGGAGGGGGGTATGTGTTCATAGGTCCATCAGTCTGACAATGTTTATAATAGCTTCCTTTTACAAAATTAGATTACAAGAAAGCACGACTGGAAGTCTGTTTATATTCTGAATGAAAACCAGACAAATTATTATATGTATTATTCACATTATCTGACAAATTTGTTTTTTGTCTTCAAACGTTGATGCATTCACAGTAATGTTATCGGTGTTTTACAGCAGAAATAAGTCTTAACATCTGAACGGTAGCACATAGAGTGCAATGAATAGAATTGTCTCCTACATTAGTGGAGAACTGGCCCCTGGGTCTCTGGCTGATAAAGCTGAGGTACGTGACTGATGTTAGTGACCTTGAAAGCTGAGCAGCCCATGCTTGTGGTAAACCGGTCCCTGCACCCTTTGTGTACAGGAGCCAACAGTGAGCTGTACAGGGGTGGTCCATTGCTGGGCAGATAGCTGGAGGCCTAAACAGTTCTGGCTTTATCACCAGGTGGATACAGGACAGTGATTAGGAACCTTGATCTATTATCAAAGGTTGGGGGTTCACCCACCCTGCTATTACTTGCTATGACCCTGCTAGGAACTGGACTCCAGTCTCCTCCTGTCTGGAGGGCAAACAACACACTGAACTCACAGTCACCATTGGTGCTACTCAGAACCACAAGTAAGAAAAGTGAAGTGACAAATGACAGTGCACAAAGTCAAAATTAATGCACTAAAGAGTCGCTAAATAGGGTAGTGACAGAGGATTTCTGTGCTTACTTTCTCTGCATGTGGCTTTGTGTGGCTGCAGGCCAGACTGAGACAGATACTATGAGCCTGCTGGGTCTGGATAGCAGGTGGGGAAGCAAGAGCACAGGGAGCAGTATGAGATGTCTGGAGCTGTAATGCTGGCATTCTGACAATAACCACCAGACATATCGTTCTTTAGGATTTATTTGACTCTAACTTTGTCTTTTCCAAGACTTTAGTGAGGATGAGCCAGTCGACAGCCGATGTGCCTGGAGCAAAAGCTGTTCTTATCATTTGTGGAATCGCTCATTCGCGAAATAGATAATTATCTAATAATGTGTCGGGTTCATGAGCATCCATGTCAAAGCCATTTTCTTTGTTGATGCATTGGTACAACTCTAATCAATCAAAATGTTCACAACAACTGAGCAGCAGAGAAGCAGTGCAAGCGCTGAGACCAGGGCTCCTGAAACATGTTTTAATATGCACTCATTAAAGTGAATTTGACTGGCAAAACAGTCAAAGTCCTTACATTACACAATAAATAAGTCATAAAAAGTGCAAAAAAAGTTTTGGTTTGTATCAATTTAAAAACATTTTTTACCATATTTTAAATTAAGAGTTAAGGCATATTACAATAATAATAATATCAAAATCTTACAGTGAATCATTGTGGAAGCAAAACTTGCTAGATGTTGTGATGTTACTTTGGCCAGGTCATCATCAAAAAGCAAACAAGTACATTAATTTTTTTTGTTCATGTTGAGATTAGTTGCCTCATGTATTCATTGAAAACTTTGCATTTTTTAGCTTTTCATGCAGGCGTCGTCCAAACTCTGGGACAAAGCCATGTATGTGTAAATACCTGCCATGCTGAATCGAAACAGACAGCTTTGTCAAGGCAGTTTTGTCTTTTAACTAGAGATGCACCGATTGACCGGCTGGTGACCGGAATTGGTCGATTTTCACGTGATCGGCCATGACCGGCGACCGGCCGGTCAGTCTGACATATGGCGATTTTATGCCAGTCGAATGCTGTAAATACATAACATTGTAAAGGCGACCATACACAATGCATAGGAACTATATATAGGCTAGCATATAATAACAATAAACCCACTATACATTACATTATCTTAACGCAGTGTAACTACTGTAGCATGTAAATAATGCACATAAAATACAAACAAGCAAGGGCGTTCAACAATCGCCATTATATCGAATCAACAGCCACGTGCAACCTAGCTAGCAGGTGAAGAACACAAACAACGAAATCACCAGCAAACAATGAACTGACAACATAAGTTATACGACTTGCAGTTCTCAAGGACGCACACACGCGATCTCCACTGGCTAGACAGCGAGTCTCTTTTTCCTTCTCTCACTTTTCCGCCAGGTGGCGCGCGTGCCCGCTCGCGGTGTGAAGCGTGTGTCCGCGCTATTCTCCGACATGCACTCTAACAATCACTGCTTATAGACAGCCTTTTGTACAAATGCATTACCTGTTTTCCCTGTTTTCATACGGAAGTCTAGTTTGCTAAATATATCAAATTTTTTTGTTGGGTATTGGATGTGAAAAGAAGGAAATGGTTCTTCCATAACATTGCACTTTAGATGTGTGTGAATTTCCCACAACAGGAGCAATTTATATAGTACAAAAAATTTTCTATGTTCTATGCAAAATGTTCTATTAAAGAAAAGATAGAAAATAAATATTTGTGTGTGCTGTAAAGTGGTTAAAAAAAAATTTTAATCGGAATCGGCTAAAATCGGTATCGGCAGGTCAAACTCAATGAAAAATCGGAATCGGCCTAGAAAATTGTAATCGGTGCATCTCTACTTTCAGACTGATCTCATGAAATGGCATATGACATGCTAATTCGTATGCCATTACTGCTGTGTTGCAGGTGGCAGTGAAGGTCAGGGGCCTCGACGGACCAGACCCGGGCAGCAGAGGCTGGCTCTGGGGACGTGGAATGTCACCTCTCTGTGGGGGAAGGAGCCGGAACTTGTGCGGGAGGTGGAGCGCTACCGGTTAGATCTGGTGGGGCTTACCTCTACGCACAGTCTTGGTTCTGGAACCATACTCCTGGATAGGGTTTGGACTCTTTTCTTCTCCGGAGTTGCCCAGGGTGTGAGGCGCTGGGCGGGTGTGGGGATACTCACAAGCCCCCGGCTGAGCGCCGCTACGTTGGAGTTTAACCCAGTGGACGAGAGGGTCGCCTCCCTACGCCTGCGGGTTGTGGGGGGGAAAACTCTGACTGTTGTTTGTGCATATGCACCAAACAAGAGTTCGGAGTATTCGGCCTTCTTGGAGACCTTGAGTGGAGTCCTGCATGGGGCTCCAGTCGGGGACTCCATAGTTCTGCTGGGGGACTTCAACGCGCACGTGGGTAATGATGGAGACACATGGAGAGGCGTGATTGGGAGGAACGGCCTCCCTGATCTAAACCAGAGTGGTTGTTTGTTGTTGGACTTCTGTGCTAGTCATGGATTGTCTATAACGAACACCATGTTCGAACATAGGGATGCTCATAAGTGTACTTGGTACCAGAGCACCCTAGGCCAAAGGTCAATGATCGATTTTATAATTGTTTCATCTGATCTGAGTCCGTATGTTTTGGACACTCGGGTGAAGAGAGGGGCGGAGCTGTCAACCGATCACCATCTGGTGGTGAGTTGGGTCAGGGGGTGGGGGAAGACTCTGGACAGACCTGGTAAGCCCAAACGGGTAGTGCGGGTAAATTGGGAACGTCTGGAGGAGGCCCCTGTCCGACAGCCTTTCAACTCACACCTCCGGCGGAGCTTTTCGTGCATCCCTGTGGAGGCTGGGGGCATTGAACCCGAGTGGACAATGTTCAAAGTTTCCATTGCTGAAGCTGCGGTGAGGAGCTGTGGTCTTAGGGTCTTAGGTGCCTCAAGGGGCGGTAACCCACGAACACCGTGGTGGACACCGGTGGTCAGGGAAGCCGTCCGACTGAAGAAGGAGTCTTTCCGGGATATGTTATCCCAGACGACTCCGGAGGCAGTTGCAAGGTACCGAAGGGCCCGAAGGGCTGCAGCCTCTGCCGTGAAAGAGGCAAAGCAGCGTGTGTGGGAGAAGTTCGGAGAAGACATGGAGAAGGACTTTCGGTCGGCACCAAGGTGCTTCTGGAAAACCGTTCGCCACCTCAGGAGGGGGAAGCAGGCAACCATCCAAGCTGTGTACAGTAAGGATGGGACGCTGTTGACCTCAACTGAGGAGGTAATAGGGCGGTGGAAGGAGCACTTTGAGGAACTCCTAAATCCGACTAATACGCCCTCTATGGTAGAGGCAGAGCTGGAGGATGAGGGGGGATTGGCATCAATTTCCCTGGTGGAGGTTGCTGAGGTAGTTAAACAACTCCACAGTGGCAAAGCCCCAGGAATTGATGAGATCTGTCCAGAAATGCTTAAAGCTCTGGGTGTGGAGGGGTTGTCTTGGTTGACACGCCTCTTCAACATTGCGTGGAAGTCTGGGACGGTGCCTAAGGAGTGGCAGACCGGGGTGGTGGTTCCCCTTTTTAAAAAGGGGGACCAGAGGGTGTGTGCCAATTACAGGGGTATCACACTTCTCAGCCTCCCCGGTAAAGTCTACTCCAAGGTGCTGGAAAGGAGGGTTCGGTTGATAGTCGAACCTCAGGTTGAAGAGGAACAATGCGGATTCCGTCCTGGTCGTGGAACAACAGACCAGATCTTTACTCTTGCAAGGATCCTGGGGGGAGCCTGGGAGTATGCCCAACCAGTCTACATGTGTTTTGTGGATCTGGAGAAGGCGTATGACCGGGTGCCCCGGGAGATACTGTGGGAGGTGCTGCGGGAGTACGGGGTGAGGGGTCCCTTCTCAGGGCCATCCAATCTCTGTACGACCAAAGCGAGAGCTGTGTCCGGGTTCTCGGCAGTAAGTCGGACTCGTTTCAGGTGAGAGTTGGCCTCCGCCAGGGCTAAAGCTTTGTCACCAATCCTGTTTGTAGTATTTATGGACAGGATATCGAGGCGTAGTCGGGGTGGAGAGGGGTTGCAGTTCGGTGGGCTGGGGATCTCATCGCTGCTTTTTGCAGATGATGTGGTCCTGATGGCATCATCGGCCTGTGACCTTCAGCACTCACTGGATCGGTTCGCAGCCGAGTGTGAAGCGACTGGGATGAGGATCAGCACCTCTAAATCGGAGGCCATGGTTCTCAGCAGGAAACCGATGGAGTGCCTTCTCCAGGTAGGGAATGAGTCCTTACCCCAAGTGAAGGAGTTCAAGTACCTTGGGGTCTTGTTCACGAGTGAGGGGACAATGGAGCGGGAGATTGGTCGGAGAATCGGCACAGCAGGTGCGGTATTACATTCAATTTATCGCACCGTTGTGACGAAAAGAGAGCTGAGCCAGAAGGCAAAGCTCTCAATCTACTGGTCAGTTTTTGTTCCTACCCTCACCTATGGTCATGAAGGCTGGGTCATGACCGAAAGAACAAGATCCAGGGTACAAGCGGCCGAAATGGGTTTCCTCAGGAGGGTAGCTGGCGTCTCCCTTAGAGATAGGGTGAGAAGCTCAGTTATCCGTGAGGAGCTCGGAGTAGATCCGCTGCTCCTTTGCGTCGAAAGGAGCCAGTTGAGGTGGTTCGGGCATCTGGTAAGGATGCCCCCTGGGCGCCTCCCTAGGGAGGTGTTCCAGGCACGTCCAGCTGGGAGGAGGCCTCGGGGGAGACCCAGGACTAGGTGGAGGGATTATATCTCTAACCTGGCCTGGGAACGCCTCGGGATCCCCCAGTCGGAGCTGGTTAATGTGGCCCGGGAAAGGGAAGTTTGGGGTCCCCTGCTGGAGCTGCTACCCCTGCGACCCGACCCCGGATAAGCGGATGAAGATGGATGGATGGATGGATTACTGCCGTGTTATCACGACACATACTCGCTTTTTAGCGTGTTTATCAACGCCTTTTGTCCTCCACTGACTTACATTATCTATCCGTGAATTTACGCTGTAGGGAGTAGTATGAAACGCGAAAATCCGCATAGGGAGGTAAGCTAAATGACATTTAATGTAATGTCGAAGTGGAAATCAAGAGAAGAGTGGCGGCGCCACAGTTACCAAACAACATGCATGTCCGTGTCAGTCCAAATTACACACAATAAGAAGTTTTAACCCACAGATGTAATGCCATTGACTAAGTGAAACTGTTTCCAGCACGAGGGAGACCCGACTCAGGAGGAGAGGGTAGTGAGGCCAGCGTCTCCACGGCAGGTTATAGTGCGCACGGATCCACTGCGCCACGCATGAATACAATAATAAAATAGTAAATACAGTAACAGAAATATGTGCAGAATTAAGACAATTGACGATGTTCTACACATTAGTGTAAGGAGAAGTGGTTAAAACGTATAGGCTATGCCAAGTCTCCTACCACTTTTCCACATTATGTTTCTGATCCAAACAGTGCTGTAAAGCTGCTGCATTCGGCCCAGTGTTGGGTGGCCCGGGTCGGGTTCATTTCTTACACATTGTTCACTTACATACACATCATCCACGGGATCAATTACGCATCACATGAGTTTGCCCACCCGACACTTTGTTTGTTCATGGATAGATGGATCCGTGCGTCTCGCCTCCTGTGCGCCATGGATGTCTGAGCCTCAGCAACCACAGACTCACAGAAACAACTGCATTTTTCCATGCCGATCTTTTTGTTGCACAGTGAGTAAGATATTTCATCTGTGGGAAATACAGATGACTGAAAGTAGCCTATTTTCTAAGTGGATTTTTCATTAATTTCACACCCTCATGTTTAACAGAAGTAGCCTGCAAATTAAACAGTTAATAGTGTGAAAAATGTGAAACATTATGAGTATCAACGGGTATAATTATGTTTTTTCATAGTCAACGTAATAGATGTATGACAGTAACTGAAGTGGAAACTTTATTTTGTATTGTTTGGTGAGTTTCAGCACTTTTCAGTTAGAATCCGCCATGTTGACGGCCCGCACATTCTCACGTCAACTTCATTTTTATACATCACACCGTCTGCATAAAAAGAAACAGCGTACGCAGCGTTTGTACATGAGGCCCCAGGTTTGATCAACTTTGCCTCACGTTTCTTGGCAAAGACCCAGCCTACTTTACCTCTGATTGGCTCAAACTCATTTCATTTGTAGATGAAACTACGAGGATTGGTCAAAATCAAATCCCATGTGGACTTTAATATATTTTTTATTCTTCTAAAATAGTCATACACCAAATCCGGCACCAGGCTGGAGTACTTTAAGCCCTGTGAGGGAGAAATATTAGGAGAAACTTTAAAAAAGCAGCAGTGTTTGAATGCACTTTAACAAAAAGTTCAATATTGGACAGAACACAGTAATGAATATGTATGGGTTTCTTTCAGTTCATTTAATTTTTCCATTGTTATTTATTCTCAGTAGTTTTCTCTTGTATTTCACATGTTTTTGCCAGAGGATGTATGTTTGGGAATAACTCCAAAACCAGCCTCAAGTGTAGCAGCTCACACAGCTACACACTTCCTTTAACTCAGCAGTGGTTAACAAAAAATAAGAATTTGTATGTATGTATTTACTTCTCTTACAACGTGTTTGTCTGCACAAAAGCCACTTATGGCAGCTTAAAAACAAAAGCTTGTCTAGTTCTGAAAAAGGTTTTATCTTCTCCTGCTCTATTCATCCGTTTCCTTGTGGAATCTGATGATAATGCTGTGTTGACAAACTTCCAACCAGGCTTAACATTGCTGTTCCTGTCTCAGTGATAACCCAGTGGAAGTAGGGTACTCCTCAATCAAACATATCATGTATTTTCCTTGGACAGATTTCCTGTATACGCAGCTCTTTACAGAAATGAAAGTGGTGTCTATTGGGAAGCTGAAGCCAAGTACTGTAAAGAGCTGAAGTGGCTGTTTGTATGACTGGTTCTTTAGAGAGTAGACAGACAGGAAAACACACATCAGTCACCCACACACACCCTTGGCCTCCCTAGTATTAAGGCCACCTGAGGTCAACCACTTTTAAAGAGTCACAGCATTTTGTCACAACAGTAAAAAACACACACTTTCTTCCTTCTCTTTCGCTCGTCTGTGTTGGAAATTCTAATTTGTAGTTCCCATCTCACCGGCTGGTACTGGTTAAAGGCATTTCTGGCCATTAATACTCTTTACTAGTACTTTACTTTTTATTGCCCCATTCACGAAACACTCAAAACACTAACATTTCTTTTGTGTGTTCCATAAGTCTCAAGTTGCAGTGGCTCACTTATGTTTGTTATTTGCAAATTTAAGTTACACTTCCAAGCAAATCATTGTTTTCTGTGAGTGTGGTGTCAATTATAAGTATTAAAATGTGGAATAAACATGGAAATGAACAGGCCCGATTCTAGACTGCTTTGAATGGGGGGGCAGTAAGACATGTTGGTTGGCCACCAACGACTAGTGTTAATATGAGTGTTCTTCAGGACTGTAAGCTAGAACGTGCACTGTTTTATGTTTTTATCTAAAGCTAAAGCAATAGAAATTAATACATAACTTCAATACATAAGCTAACCCTAACCCTAACCTACTCCTTATCAGTTTGGTTCGTTATCGATACTCTTACTGGTTTATTTTATTACTAAATAATTGCTATAAAAAAAGATATGTTCTTAAAAAAGAATAAATTCAGAACAGGATTAGAATGTATATTTTAAACTAAAGAGCAGCAACAGTAAAGTCATAAGGCCAATAATATCTCACTGGAAACAAATCAAGGGAGTTACAAAAAAAGTCTGACCAAGATGGCGGAGGTTATCAGTGCTGTATCATGAAAATTTGTAAGTGATTAAAATGTTTCTACATGAACATTGGTATCAACACGAATTGTGATTTATATGACACACAAACTTAGTCAGGGCACATACACCACTAAATACACCACTGTATATGTTAGTTTAAACACTCAAACTTTTCAGCTGACAGGCTAATCGCTAGCATGTTCGGACATTGGATTTCATTGTAAGCCTAGCCAGGCAGCTAGGCTACTTGTGCATTTGTTTGATTACATGTTTTGTTGGCGAACACGGTGTGTTTGAATTGCGTGTCCCGAGTCCCAACAAAAGCCTGTCGGGACGCTAAAATGTCCCAGTTTACACCAACCATTATGACACTGTCCCGGTTGTCAGCGATTACATAGCCGACGAGGTCTTATTATAGCCCGATCATTAACTAAACCCATGGAGAAAGACTAATAAAGCGTCCAGCGTATGATTTTAACAATGTGTGTGTGTGTGTGTGTGTGTGTGTGTGTGTGTGTGTGTGTGTGTGTCAGTCAATCGTAGCGTTCTGCATAATCTGTGCAGCCAGCGATACAATGTAGGCTATATTTGAAAACATTGTTGCAATGCCCGCACAAGTTTACGTTAAAAAGCGTGTCCCGGTTTTAGTTCCGGGAAATCTGGTCACCCTAATTTTGGCTTAAATAGGCTATTTGTAAACAGAACTGTTCACTGGGCCGGAGTTGGCCCGTGGGCCAACAATTACAGTGATCAAGTGACAACGTCTACTGATCAGACAGATCAGTGACACTAGGGATATCACAAGAACCGATACTACCGACACCTTCCGGTTCTAAAATGACAAAACACAGACGATGCCTATTTTTTGAAGCACCGTAGGCACCGTAGGCACCGTTGGCGACGATGACAGTCTTAGCAGCATCGGTGCTGCGCCTCTTCCGGAACTGATGGGGGCAGTATACGCTTCATAGTGTTCCAGTCGATACATTCAGAAGAAGGAGGTCACGAAGAAGTGGCCGAGAGTCAACTCTACCCGACCTAAAAAACGGCATGTTCACTGCAAACTCATGGTCCTCTCTTCCTGATTTACAGCCCCCCTCTCTTGGCTTCAAAGGCAAAGGGCCATGTCTTTGCTACATGCATGTCAAAGGAGAACAACATGCAGTGCTGCAGGGGGCATAGAGGCTGGAATGTGTCCATGGTGCCTTTGGTCTCCTGTCCATTGGCAGGAGAGGATTTGCAGCAGCTTGAGTAATTGCAGGGAACATGGCCCAACCTGTCATGAACTAGAGGGTATCATTACATTGTGGAGGACTTTGAAAATTGACAGGATTTGTCTGGTAGAGATGTCTATCAGCAACTGGGTCGTGGCGAGGTGCTGGAGAGTTTCAGAGGGTGGTCTGGTCAGAGGAGGAATACAAATGATCGATGAGTATTAGCTTCAGTGGATAGATGATACAAAAGGAATGTGATTTTGTCTCGCGGGATGGGGGGAAGACGTTAGCAACTGTACAGACATAATATTCTCTCTGTCTCAGAACAGAGTGCCTGAGATTGGTCACACTGGTGTAGGCTGTATTTTTTCCAACACCCAAATAGTACAAGTTATTAATAGGTTTGCATTTGAACTTGATCTGTAGATCTCAAAACTGCCCTAATAAATACTTCTATATTAAATAAATAATTTAAAATTTTCGGGAAATGCTTGTTCACTTTATTGCACAGAATTAGAAGTGCAGATTAATAGCACTAAAGTACAGTCAGTCAGCTTAGTTAAGCATGCAGTCCGGAAACAGGGGTAAACCGCTAGCCTGATTCTGTCCAGAGGCAACAAAATCCACCTACTAGCACCTTTAAAGCTCACTACTTGTTCCGCTGCCATATGGCCAAAAGAAACAAGTTATTTATTACGCCTTATGACTCATCAGGATCAGGGACCGAATAACTAGATCAAGACATCTCTTCTTTAAAGGCCAGGAACGTTCTGTTCAGAGTGGGATGACAGCTAGAAACACGAGTGCACATGCTGAGAGAAAGATGACAATGATTACTATTCAACCCAGAGATTTAAGGTCTGGCTTCATAAAAAAGGTAATGAGGTGATATTTATCAAACAAATTGACAGTTGGGTTGCAGCTGTCTAAACAAAAGTACAGCAACCTCAAACTAACTCAATCCAACTTTCTATGAGCACTCGTGCATATAGGTAAATGGTTCATGTCTCACCTTGTTATTATGATTAAGTTAATTAAAAGTTTACATAGCCAATATTAATTTGATATCAGAAATTACAGTTGCCAGAAAGCATATCACTCCCATGAATAGATATTGACATTTTTTCACATTCTGAACCCTTTCTCTTATGACCTACTTTAAGAAGGTTGGCATTTCCCCTTGAGCTCACATGCACTCCCAGAAGGCTGCCTAGTAGAAGTAGAAGACTTATCAGTTAGAAAAACAATAGTTACATCCAACTGGAAGTGTTTTCCCCAGGCGGCTTCCAACTAGGCACAGGGGGAGGAGTGCAGCAATATTATTATGAACTGCCACTTTTATCACATGTCATGCATTAATATAACACATTGTCTGGATTTGTCAACAACTAAGTTTTAAAACCCATTATTACAGGGCTTGGTTGAATTCTAAGGCATTCTGCGGTCGGTTATTTTCTTGATATTTTCTTGATATTTATATTTTATTTTCTTGCTAAGTATAACACACCATTGCCATGCATAGTAGAGCGTTGTCATGGACGCAGTTCTTTTCATTCTGGAGGACAGCAGCTATCAATCCGCTGAAAAAAGTCCGGATAATTTATCAGCTGTGGCAAAAAGTGGGGAAACGTGGATCAACTTCTGTCCTCCAATTCAAGCAATCTATCGCTACATCTTATATACGGTCTATGATCGCTACGCAGTAACAGCCATAGGGACAACAACGCTAATTAGTTAGCTTACATTGCAACATGTTTAACGTTACAGGTGTGTCAACTGCAAGCAGCTGTGCAAAAAGGAAACAAGATGAATGAGGACATAAACGTCAACATAAATATTCCCATAAAAGTCCCATTCACCGTGTCTCACTTCACTGTCAATGGAAATGTTCAGTTTAATGTGAATTAGAGCAGCCGATGCTATGCCATGCCATGCCATGCTTCATCTAATGTGTCAATTCCTGCAGTGATTTAAACAGCAAATAATGGGTAATTTGTCCACCTATAGCTAGCGATAGCACGGCAGCACCCCATAACAGCCCGACACCGCACAGACTACAGCCGACTGCCAAGTACGACGTACGTTTTTTGAATGCGTGCAATGAAATAACTCCCCATACCAGCAGGGGGCGGTAATCTATTCATCATTCAACAACACAAGGGAAACCGGATAGCTTTGCTATGATATACCAGTCCCTCCAGAAATCCACGATTATGCGATCGCATAATTCAATGCATAATCAGCCCAAGTCTGCATATTAATGCGGGGGCTGCGTTTTTTCAAATTTCGCCGCATAAATTGCCAATTTCCGCGCAAAATATGCGGGGCTTGCATGATTTCATAATCCCCGCATTTTCGTTGCAAAAAAGTCACATATATCTTAGCAGAAAGTTGAAAAATGTTGCGTTTACTTCACACAAGAGCAGCCATTTTCCCCTGTTGCCATGGGAACGTTATGAAAGCTGCAAACCCTGCAATGAAGCCATGATGAAACCGCAGTTTTTGCAAGTTCCCACAATTTCATCGCATAAAATTACATAAATATCCCGCATATTCCATCGCATTTTTTAAGAAAACGTGCCGCACAATCAAGGATTTTTGCCCACAACAATCACAAAAAAACTCTACAAAAAATTTGTAGGTATGTAGAGATCCTTTAAAAGACATGTTATGTTGGAATAAATATGCCTAAGCAAGTACTATGTATATCTCGTATGCTACGTTTGCCATCTTATGGACATGTGCAAAAATAGTTATTCCAATAGTTCAAACCTGTGTTTTTAGACCATTCAAACATAATCTTTGACCCCTTTTGACAGCTCTTATGTGTGTTGGATTGATTGACGGCCGACCGTCGGCTTGGTGTTTATGACAGTGTGTCAGGGCCTTTAAAGGAATTTTTAAACACTCTCACCTAGCGTTATGTCACTCAAAAGATCAACAATCACAATATGAAAATGCACAAGATACAAGTGGGCCCACACTTTAAACAAAATAAACAAAAAGAGAGAATTGTCTTTTAAATGTAACATCCGTTACAGGCCAGCTCGTGGCTGGCGTGCGTTGGGCCACAAAAATGTCTGCCGATGAATGTGGCCGCAATTGTAGGGTTACTCACCCCGCTGACGTTTGTCTGCGGAGACCACGGGTCCGCAGTAAACAGTCCCTTGAACAGTCAGGTGAAAACAGTCTCTTTCCTCCCACGTCGCCAGAGGTGCAGCTGGGCTTTACCTGGTCACCAAGTGCGCTAGCTGGTTCTCTGTCATCCTCTCCAAAGATCAAGACTGTACTAGCCGAAGATTAGCATCTGAGCTAACGTTACTGAAGTTCATGCACGCTAGTGGCGGCGTGGCTTCTGGCTAAGCTGGCGTCTGTCCATGAAAGTCCATGAAAAACGTACCCGCTCCAGTATATGTGTTGATTTTCTCGCCGTCTTCGGTCTCCTCTCCGAGGTGGCTGGACAACAGAGAGTCAAGAACTGCTCTCACACTCACTATGCCTCTAGTCTAGAGTCACTACTAGCTCAGAAGCTAATCGCCATCACTCTCTCACTCTCTCTACCACACACTCCCCACGCACACACACGTCGGCCTGCTGTTACAGATCGACGCACACCAATGCACAAGTATAAACTTCAGGCCTAAGAAGCTTTGTGTTGGGGGCATAGACTGTTAATATAATTACTAATTAATAATATACAGTCTATGGTTGGGGGAGATGTTTATGTTCTTATTGTGTCATTTATACATATGTTTATTTGGTATGTTGTGATGTTTGGTTTTGTTGAGTGATCTGGGATATTGTAGTTACTGTGTCATCTTTTCTTGATTTTTGTCTGGATGGGTGCTGGGTGGTGACGAAGGGGGGGGGGGGGTTGTTCATGTTGCGAGTTATTTTGTATGTTAAAAAAATGTTAATCACAAAAAATAAAAATAGAAATAAGACTCAAAATAATAGCAGGTACGTTTAATAAAGAGATGCAAAGCAACAGTAACTTGTAGGCTACAGCGAAAGATCTGCCTGGAGCCTTAATTCGCACAACCACAAATAAAGCTTTACCCAGGGGGTTAGCATACAGTGTAATAAAGTGGGGCTTCTGTCTTTAACCCTTTGGTCTAAAATCATATATATTTTTGAAATCATACATACATTATGCTTGTTTCTTCCTACAGAATGAGTCACCAGACCTCACTGAAGAGCAGTTACTTAGTCTGCTGGATGGATGTGAGCTGACAGAGAGCCGGACCCAGGATCTTGAGATGAATGACACCATGAGACCCTAAGAAAGGCTTAATCCATGTGAAGCCCTGCTATCAAGATGCATCATTGCTGGGATGTCACTAGGCTACTAGGGGGGTTGAGAGAAAAATGACTGGATTTAAACATATTTAATTACCAGTTTTTCGATGTCATCGATATTTTTGTAGATATACTTTTTTTTTTATAGTTCTAACCACAACTGTTATTTGGCAAACTGAGGCCAAGAACTGTATCATAATTCGTCTCAATTTTTCAATATGCAGCTGGATTGCATCCCATTGTTTTTATTTGTGTTTATGGTCCTGCATGAGGAAGCAGCACAACAGGGCCACTCTTTGTATTAACCTGAGGATCATAGATGAGAACAGAAAATTGCAGTCATTAAATCTAATAACCGTGTACATTGGCCGCAGAATGTTCCACTGCACACATAAAAAAGTCTGAACACTAAGTTGTATTCTCCTAATGTGTGGCTGTTAATGATGAGACAGGAGTGGTAGTCAGATCCACTTAATGCATTCCTTTCATTCCTGCCTCTATAGGTGATCTGCTTCAGAGTGCAGATTAGTAGGATCCTCTTAAACAGGACCCTGTGTGACCTTTTTCCAGTTTAATTTCAGAATGATGCTTTTTGGTTTGTTTGGGAGATTGGTCGAGCTGTTGACAAGATTCCTATTCGCTCGGCTATCTTGCACAGTGTGAGTAGCAAACCTGCACCTGGCTGATCTCGGCCCAGAGGTCCTGCCTTTCCTCTCTCCCGGCCCTGGACACCTACAGGCCTGTTCGCCTCACTCTTCACCTCACCCACACATTCTGACCCTGTCTAAATGGCAGGAGTCATCTCAAATTCCTCTGGACTGAAAACATGTCGGCCAGGTGAGCCTCCAAGGTCAAACCCCAACAAGAGCCCTGCTTTGAGTGAAACGTGCAGCACTATCTGTTCGGGAATCTTAACAGACACCTCAGCACAGATCCAACAGAGCACACGCAAACACTTTACAGACTGACACCACTAGATTAGAATCATTTCATACATTTGTAATAATTCCATAAATACACATGCAGCATATGTATACGTTTCTGTCTGTTTTACAAAATACCATATATTTCATTGACACGATATATCTTCAGTAGAGAAGATATGCCCGCTCATTTGGGATAATGGAAACAGTGATCTCAGTGTGGTAAGAATGAGGTCACTTCTGAATGTAAAGAGACCTGTGGAATATGAGACTGTCTGGGTTTTCTGGCACGGCCTTCACTAGTGCCTTAGATTACAGCTCTGTCAGGCCCTGTGTAATCTAAATTAGCAGTCTGAATTCTGCTTGCTGGTGATACACCAGTGCAGGCTCTTTCAGCATAACAGTCAGCGAGCAGCAGACCCAGTCTATGGATACCTCATCTACTTTGTCAAGTTTTATTGAGACATTTTTATGAAAAACTGGAATTAAAATGCACATTCTTGCTGGCAAGAGTGGATCACAGCCATACGTTTATGTGCCCAAAGGGAGTGCATTTATCACTTTAGAGTGCAAAATTCATTATGCCTAAATCTCACATGGAGTGTCGTTTAAAGGTGTAAGCAGATGCCTCTGTAATGTGTAATCAGATCTATATGGATGAGCTGTGTAAGTGGGTTATACTTCATATTGCGTTATCCTGCTGTTGACTCCCAAGGATACTCCCTTTCTCCAAGGCTTCACTGGACTCAAACTAATAGATTCCAGTTGCTTGACACCGCATGGCTCAGCTCCTTTTGCTTTTCTTGGTAGAAGACCTCAATCAGAGTAGACATGAAGTCTTAAAATCCCTGAGAAAGAAGTCTTGAGACTATTTGTTTGCCCAAAAAGACACCAACCGACCAAGATACTTTTTTTCCTGAAGTGTTTAATGTTCACTTGACATTACAAAATACAAGGTAGGAGTATAAACAGCACTTTGGGTAGAAACTATAGTACAAAGTTTATAGAAAAGCTTCACTAATAATTAAAAAAGGACCCAAACAAAAACCAAAATAACAAAGACATCCTCATGGCAGTGTGCAAATAAGTTTATACAGACAGAAACGCTTCCATATGAGGCTACGCTTCTAGATAAATTATTTAAATAGCATATATCTACACAAATGAAATAACCTCAACATAAAACCAACATAATAATTTATCAAAACAAATGCACAGGGAAAACATAAAGCACAACAAAAGACAATATTTCTTTAATCCTTTACGTTCCTGTGACACAGGAGTGGATTTTCACTCCTGTCCCATCCCACTCCCACAAAAAACTCCTGTCCTGTCATAGCCCGTAAGAATGACTCCCGTCCCATCCAGTTCCTGTGAAAATAGCCTTTATTCATACTAGAACTGCATATAAAAACTGACCTATTGTTATTGTGATTCCCGTCCCGCTCGCTCTCGTTGACGTTTTTTCCTGTCCAGTCCCTTTAATATGATGAATAGTGAAATTGACTCCCATCCCACAGGAATCAAGTGACCCACAGGATTCCCACAAATGTCAGCCTTTAATATACAGCATATCAATTATACTAGAGTCTTACTAAAAAAAAGAAGCCAGCCAATTTATACTCTTTTGCTAAGACAAGTGATTCTTGTGTCTTTCTGGCCTCATACAAAAAGAATTAATGAGGTAATATTTGTACATAAAGGGTTTCCTTTGATTTTTCCTTCAGTCAGAAATGTACACACAAGCTCAGGCACACCAGTCATGCACACTGTGCACAAGCAGAATATTTAGAGATACAGTAAGTGATGCCAATCTTTTACATTTTAACTGTTTTGGTCAAATGTATTGCCATATCTTGCCATTAGTGGATA
The DNA here is from genome assembly GCF_031162955.1 of Sander vitreus. NCBI lineage: Eukaryota > Metazoa > Chordata > Actinopteri > Perciformes > Percidae > Sander > Sander vitreus. The sequence continues at coordinate 17,321,775 of NC_135874.1, forward strand.
TTGATTTAAGTTAATTGGAATAAATTGCATAGGATGCAGAGACAAGCGAGAATTAAAGCCTCTATGATGAATACGTTTATACAAACAGCCATACTTACAATGGTTTAATCACGACAGGAAATAGACTGGCCTCGCTGTTTACGTCCCTTGACAAATTCAGTAAAGATTAGAGATATTAACATAATATTTGCTAATAATTACTGTTCCAAAGCAATGTTTAGTGCGCCTGCTTTGGGGTCCTGTGCTGTCCTGAATTTTGTGCTCTCCTCGTTTCTTCTTGTGCTCTTTCCTGAGAAGGCGAATGTTTTGGGCCAGCCCTAAGTCTCGGTTAAATACGAGATCTCGTAGACAGGTCTGCTTGGGGTGGGGTAAGGGGTTGTTAAAAGACATAAAAACTAAACAACTGACGCGGTTGTCTTCATAATAATGCCTGTTGGGTAGCACACATGCACAAACACACAAACAACATTCACTCTCTTTGATAGTCAGTCCATACTGTCCATGGTCCCTCAACAGTTCCTTCAAGGGGTATATTTACCCTGGGCTAAGAAAGTTATCCTACTGCTTTCTTCATACTGAAACAAGCATCTTTGAGTCCACAGCAGATGTATATTAATGCTCAAAAATAAAAATAAAAAACATGGAACACTCTTCCCTTTGGTCCCTCATCCATAGAGGAATACTGCCGACCGACAATCGTTCAGGTGTGCAAAGCAATAAAATGACAAGGTGAGAGGGCCAATGTCTTCTGAGCAGAGCTGCGCTCACTATTTGAGTTTGGTGCAGTGGTGCAGAATCATCATTGAACTTTCATTTGGCTTCAAGTCCTGAGGTCAGTTTACCTCATGTTAGCTCACTTCCTCGTCATCCAATGTGCAGTAGGCAAAAGAAAAAGATTAAAGACAAATCGATCCAGTTATCGTATTATATATTCATACTGACGGACGGAAGGCTCTGTGGTCCAGTTATGTATCTGAAAGAAAAAAGAAAAAAAAAAGGAAACATGTTACAAATAAAGTCGAAGGTGATGAAACCAGTCTTTTTTAAATTTCAATTCATCGCTTATGTGCTTACCTCTGCATTCGTATTTGAGGTCTGAGAAGTAAACCATCTCCTGAGAGAAGACGTACAAGCCTAGTCGCCCACCAGCGTAGGTCTTGTCGTAAATGTTTCCAGAATCGGCCATGATTCTCTTGCCTTCATACATGACCACTCTAAAAAAGAAAACGTAATCACATGAGCTCATTGCTATTTTGATATAATTTATGCAGATTTGTAATTGAATGAAAGGGCATGCTTCTTAGGTTTTGAACTTACCTAATAAGACCAGTCTTGGGTCTGTGGGTCAGATGCCATCTGTAGGCGGTGAAGTCCTTCCAGCCAATGTTCTTGGGGTCGTGCCACAGAGTGCGCACCTGAAAAGGATAAGTCGCGATAGTTAAAATGAGAAAAGTGTCAAACATTGTCTAGAATGATGTCTCGAACCCTGAATCAATGAATCTACTCTCACCTGTCCGGGGGTGTCTCCGGTGTGCCACAGGGCGTTCCTCAGATGCTCACCAGGCCCGGTGGTGGAGTTGACCACTTTGATTGACAGGCCAGAGTAGCCTTGAGCTCTTGTGGGTGTGTGGGACCAGTAGGTCTGTGTGATCTGTTTCCACATCACAGTGTAGAAGCGTGAGCTGGACTGGTAGCCAAACACAAACCCAGCATAGTCATCATCTCTGTCCGTGTTGATGAAGAACGTTCCACTGAAATCCACCGCGCTGAACTCATCAAAGCCTAAATTAAGATGAGAGATGGTTTAGAAGTGGTTTGCTACCACTTTATGTCCATGCAGCGAAATGTCTGACTGTGTATTACGTACCAACAGCAATGCCAGGATCACAGTTGACAGTCTGCACCAACTCCTTGCCCTGATGCCGGACCACCCAGTTGGGGTCAATCTGGGAGGTGCCCTTAGGGTCCAAAGGAACCATTTGGAATCTGCGGAAGTCTGTTTCACTGATGGCAAAGTTCTCCGGGCACACGTCATGGATGTCCAAAACATTGTCTTGGTCAAAATCGTCTTTGCACACGTCACCACGGCCATCACCTGAGAGGAAAAAATAGACATTGAAGTCACAAAGAAGGAGCTACAAAACGTAGCCCAAAAGAAATAATTTAACTGAGGCACTATTTGTCCGGTAAATGGCGCCAATGTTTCAAAAGACCACATATGACACAACGTTGAGAGACTGACTCACCATCAGAATCCAGCTGATCAGGGTTAAATGCCAGCCTACAGTTGTCTTTGTCATCAGGAATGCCGTCGTTGTCATCGTCGTGGTCACAGGCGTCACCCTTGCCATCCTTGTCGTGGTCTGCCTGGTTGGCGTTGGGTATGTAGGGGCAGTTGTCCAAGTTGTTCTGGTGACCGTCCTCGTCAATGTCCTGGTTGTTGTCGCACTTGTCTCCTATGCGATCTGAGTCAGAGTCGATCTGTAGGAGAACAGAATTCCTTTATGATGAGATTTCCCACTCACACTATAAGAGTCTTGTTCTCACTTCAAATACCTCCCTTCACTGTTTTTTGCTAGCCTCAATATGAGAGGTGCTACTGATTTAAATGTAGCCCCTTGTTTTCAGGTATGCAAGCAATGTCCACTCAGACACATTCATATTTGTTCCAAAGGTGGATGAATAGATGCACTCTTTTTCCTCAAAGCTGTCACATTCCTCTCTTTCATTAAAGAAGGAACTTCTACATAGTTACATGGCACATTGATCTATGTTACCCAGAATGGCTTGTAATGGAAAGATGAAATCTGACGTTACCTGATCAGGATTGTGCTCCAGAGGGCAGTTGTCACAATGGTCTCCCACCCTGTCCCTGTCGGTATCTCTCTGGTCCTCATTGTAAACATATGGGCAGTTATCGTTCTCGTTCAGAATGCCTGTTGAGTCAAAACATACTTATCTTAGCCTGTGCAAATGTTTTTTATGGCTAAGGAAAGGCATGAAAGATACCTTGGATGGAATTTGCAGAAACCACTTACCATCGCCATCAATGTCAACAGCACAGGCATCACCCTCTCCGTTGTTGTCAGTGTCGGTTTGGTCAGTGTTAGCCTCGTACACACAGTTGTCACAGCGGTCGCCAATGTCATCTCTGTCTGCGTCATACTGGGCAGGGTTGTACACTTTTGGGCAGTTGTCCTAAATTCATAGAAAAATATCAAGAGCATAATTAAATTACTAACATGTTTCATTACTCAAAGAAATTATATTAATAGAAACAAAACTGCTTTCAAGGCTTGTTTTTTTTCTAACTTTTGCTGGAATGTGATATTCCACTGCAAGCGATCTGGTAATTATTACCACAGCATTTTTTTTGCCCAACTTTCCAAATACACACTAAGAATTATGGGCAACAACCCACATCATCCTCAATTCTGGCTTTATCCTATGTTACATGTTTTCCACTCTCTGGTGAAAGCACACAAACATAGAGACTTTACATTCCTACTGCCCAAAGGAAGGATAGCTGCTGCTGATTGCTATGTCTGGTCTCTGAGAAAAGCACACTTTGGGGCTAAAATAAACTGCTTTGATGACTCACCCTATCATCGGGGATCCCATCATTGTCATCATCATGGTCACATTCATCACCCAGGCCATCTTTGTCATGATCTTCCTGGCCAGAGTTGGGAAGGTTGGGGCAGTTATCCTGTAAAGGAACAAAGGAGCGGTTAAGGAGGCAATCATCTTAATAATAGCGTGTGGATGGGTAATAATGCCTTTTTGTGTTTCTGTCCATGTGGGGTCTGGCTACCTTCTTGCAGTGGTAGGTGGCGTTCTCCACACAATGCAGGTCAGTGTTGGGCCATCCGTCCAGGTCACTATCCTCTCCGCAAATACGGCCATTTCCGGCATATCCTGGCCTGCACTCGCAGCGGAACATGGATTCAGAGAAGACGCCCAAGTAGATGCAGTTTGCATTTTTATGGCAGTCGTGGCTACCATCTTGGCAAGGGTTACGGGGTTTGCAAACCTAAAGAAAATTACAGAGAATTAAAAAAATGCAAGCAGCTAGTCTACTAGCCACAGTAGTCAGTAAGTAATAACTCAAACCTGTTTTTTAGCAGTTGCCTGTTCCACTCCTTTTCCAAAGGGCTGAGGACCTGAGAAACGTGTGGGGCAGGGCAGGCAGTTGTAGCCGGGTTCAGTGTTCTCACAGCGATGGACTCCATTATGTGTGTGGCAAGCATCAGGGACCTCTTCACACTCGTCAATGTCTTTGCATGTGATGCCGTTCCCAGTGTAGCCAAGTGGACACTTGCCGCACCGGAAAGATCCGTCGGGGAAGCTGGTGCATTTTGCGCCAGGGAAGCATGGGCTGGAGAGACAACCATCTGTAGAGAAAAATAATTTGTACTTTAAAAGAGTAATCTGTTGTGAATAATGACTTCTTTAATAATTGTTCAATCTTGCTTAATCTGCTTACCAATAGGACAGTCCTGTTTGTTGCACACTTGAGTCACAGTAGCATCTCCAACACAATCCTTTCCTCCATATTTGGGGACGGGGTCAGAGCAGAGACGTTTGCGGATCTGGACTCCTCCACCACAGGTAACAGTGCAGGTGTCCCATGGTGACCAAGGTCCCCAACCTCCATTGACTAAAAAGTATCATAAAAACAACATTCAGCATGTCCCCCTCAATTCAGACACTCTTACATACTGTATATACTCTGCTACTGATATTCAACTCACTAGGACAGGGTGACTTTTGGCAGATTTCCGTTTGACGTCCTTCTCCCTGGCAGTCACTGCCACCCATCTGGGGTGTGGGGGAGTTGCAGAGGCGTATCCGGGTGATGACCCCCTCGCCACAGGTCACAGAGCACGAAGACCAAGGAGACCAGTGGCTCCAACCACCATCCTGTTTGACTGTTACCAATGCATACACAATTAATTCATCATGCTCTCAAACTGAGAAAATGTATTGTCACAATTGCTGTGTTAAGAATGCTCAGTGACTTACAGCGTTTGTCACATTCCTTGGGGTAGCAGTCACGGGTCTGGACAGAGGTGCCCTCACAGTTGCTGTTGATGCGGTCGCAGGAGCGTCCACGCTGCTGAATGCCCCGACCACAAGTCACCGAACAATGGGTCCAGTCAGACCAGGGGGACCAACCATCCTCTGCATAGTCGCTCGCTGTAGATGGAGAAGACATAAAGTTACCTTGGGAAAAAGATATCAAGAAGGAAAGAATATCAGATGAAAAGTGCAGCAGATTTAAAAAATAAGCTTACGTGTTCCACAGCGAGGGCAGCACTCTCCGTCGGGCACGGTGGCATTAGCACATGGAATCAGAGGGCAGGAGATTTTGCGACACACAGTAGCAGAGTTCTGGATAGAGGAACAGTTGAATTAGTACAAGAATAATGAATGAGCTGACTGGTTGACTGGCTACAGACAAAAACAGAGGCTTTGCAAGTGCTGTTCCAAGCCTAATCATTACATTTTACAGTGAGTGATCTTTATCAGGGACATGACACTCCTGCTGTGTTGATAGAAAACATAATCCTCCCCAACACTCTCCCACTAACACCTAACTAATTACACAACAACCTTCACTACATGTTGCTGGTGGGGGAAAAGTCCCCATGCGGCTTTGTTGCTAGTCGAGAACAAGTGTTGATGGCTTTCAGACAGAAGTGATGTGGTTATAAAGGGAGGTGCTAACATAAACACTAGTATCATTTCATTACAGCAGGGATACAGGACAGCGTCATTCCTCAGCTGATTCCTGGCTTGTTTAAAGGTTGCATTCCAGCATCTGTGATGACACTTACCTGGCAGGTACACTCTGTGCAGCCATCCACGGTCCATTCATCTTTGTCCTTGTGAACGATGCCATTGTGGATGCAAATTCCACTGTGGATGTGCATTTGAATTTTCAGCAGTGAACTGTCCTCAGACTGGAGGAAAAGAGAGAGAGAGTTGCTCAGGATGGAAAACTTTCCCTTTGCCAAAGTTCCAATACAAATGAATCACTGACCGACACCGTGATTAAGACATTGCTTGACTCTAGTGAAGCAGTGCAAATGCAACTGACAGCCAAACATATTTGTGTATACACATGGGTCTCATTAAGGACTTGGCCAGGGACTGCCATTACAGCGACAAGTGGCTATGCACTGGGAATGCGTTAACTGAGAAGTGGAGGGGAAGTTGGAGACGAGAGGAAAAGAGGGAGTGAATAATGACAAAGAGCAGACCCTGATGGCCCTTGGAGCTTACCACTTTGCGGAGCTCATTCGACAGCTGTTTAACAACCACACCGAGTCCCTTGAGCTCCTTAAACATGCCGGCGATGTCCTCACAAGAGAATCCGCAAACAGACTGCAGATCTGAATACAGGAGAGAAGAGTCCAATAAATGACTTCACCTCTTAAAGCTTACAACTGGCCAATAGAACAGAGACACACTTCGGGGAGAAGAAGGCTCACCTTTGGCTTTGTGGCCGGTGTAATCAGTCCTAATGGCGGGGCTGGAGCCATTGACTGGGTTGTCCAGGGTCATGACATCAGTTAAAGTAGCTGTACGGGGAAAGGGGAGAGAAGACAAATTATTTCTGTTCACTGGAGAACAATGTGGTAATCCATATTTTGCAGCCAAATAAGATCCACTCAGTTAAGGGCACATGATATATTTGATTTATTTTTCAGACTTACCTCCACTCTGGCATCCCTTATTTCTCAGTATGGCATCAAGAGTGGTCCCAAATACAAAGCGCACATTTTGAAGCACTCCCTGTAGGACAATACATTCCAGTTAAGAGACACTTGGATCTATTAAACCTTTATTTTCTTACATCAGTTATTATGTGAGCTTGTGTAGACCTCACCTTGAATTTGTCCCTGACAGCTCCCTTTCCAATCCTGAGCCTGGCAATGTCTGCCACCTCTTGGGACAGAACTTTGTAGATTGGCACATCCATCTCTGATACATTGATCTCCTCACAGCCGACATAAAGCTGCACTCGATCATCCTGAACGAACAGCGTGATGTTCTTCCAGTGTCCAGTGGCCAAATCAGCATCCTCGATGGACACGACCTGCTGCTGGTTCATGAAGGAGTAGACCACATCCAGAGTGTTCGCCTTTCCGTTGGAGATGATCTCGAAAATGGGTTCGGATCCGTCATTCTTCTCGATGGTCAAAAGGCTGCCCCTGGATTTTTTGAACTGCTTCAGGTTGACCAGGAGGAGGAAGCCCCTCTCAGCCTGGATGGAGTCGAGGAGGTCCCTGAAGGAGCTGTCGGGGACTGGGGGGATCAGGTCTGCATTGAGGAGCTTGTATGCAGGGCTGTAGGGATCTTCACCTTTGACCAAACTCACTCCATTGCCTCTCTTGTTTACCCGGGCCAGATCAAATAAGTCATACACACTGTTATCATCCCGATTCTCTGCGGTCAAAGAAAAGAAAGAGCATTGTTTCGTTTTTTTCACTCATAATGACAGTGTGCATGAAAATGCATAAAAACAAAGAAACCCCAACGTAATAAGTTTATATAAATAAATAAATATATAAATATATAAAATATACTATATTTACTAGGACTATACAACAGCAAAACATTATAAGAATATAACTTTATAAATATACATAGAATATTATTAAAATATTCTAATATTCTAAGTTACAGTTAAAGTCCCTGTAGGGATGATTTAAATATGGAAAACAACAACCCACTATTAACAAACTTTTTTCCATCTCACCTGCCAATCTTGCGCCTTCACAGCTCCAAAGCATCAACAGCAAAAAGATGCCACACAGCATCATATCAAAATCTCAAGTGATTCCTATTGCAAGTGCAAGAATAACAAAACACGCCGTTACACATCCAGGCTACATTTTGTATAAAAAATAAATAATGATACAAAATAATATAGTCTACAAACCTTTAAAATGAAAATCTCCTCTGAAAAAAGATAAGAAAAAAGTCCTTGCTTGTCCGATTATGTATCCCGTTTCTCTTCCAGTAGCTCTTTCAGAGGCTCATTAGTTTTGTGTAGATCGTTTCAAAGTCTCTATGAGATCCTGTCCGGGATTTATTCCGGTGCTTAGACTTATTCTACTGACTTATCCTACTGATACAAGTGCTATTTAAACAGTTTGAGGACATTCCTGAGATCCCGCCTGAACCAATGGGATGGCTGCAGGAGAGAGGGACGAACTTGTTTTCTTACCTCACATCCAGTCAGAGTAACATCCGAGACGCACACAGAGGGGAAAAATGCATTCCTGAGCTGGATTTCCATCACCGGACAAATATTTCATACACGCTCTGGAGCCAAGACTGGTCGTTTCCGGTCAAATAAAAAGTTTAATTATTCGTCAAATAGTCTTAATTGTATAAAGCTGTCGTTTTCTAAAAAAAAGTATCTATTTATTTTTAATAAGATCCAAAGTAAAGAGGCCAATTAATTCAGTTGACTGGCAATACAAAACTAATTATGAGTGAATTCAAAAGTTGCCTTAAACATTACATTTCATAACTACAGTCACACGTTAATTCCAGCTCATATTTATATGACATGCAGCAGGCTATTTACTGGGTCATGGTGTGCTTCTCATTTTGCTATTCCTAGTCTGGCCGCCAGGGGACTCATTGAGTAATGAATGCAAGTGCGTGCTGGTCTTAGAATGGGAGGTAGGATACTTGTCTCTGGCTTGCCTATAAAGTTTAAAAGCAGTTCAAGCAATGTATGACACATGCATGTCCACAACAAGCATGTTTTTAAGCTTGAAACGTATTTATTGAGTACAAATACTAAACATAGGCTATACAATACATGTATAATGGAGTGAGTGAATAAATGTGAGAGAATCCAAATAATGAGTGGAAAATAATGTTTTGTTTTGTGTTAATGTGTGTGGGAAATAACTTAATTGTGTATCACATCTATTAAACCATGTTATGTCAATGTTATATGAAGAAAAACGAGGTGCCTTTCTTAAAAATGATTTGCTTTTGTTTAAAACCTAGGGGTTGTTCCCCCCTACAGGGCCACAGGACAGATCTGAGGGGTAAAAAAAAATAATGTTGCTTGCACACTTGGAACATTTCTCCATGCAGACTCTTGTTCAGTTTGCTAGTGGCGGGTGAACGACACAAACCAGGTTACTTTAAAGAACCGGTCTTCTCATCAGTACTAATTTCCGACATCATAGATTTGGCAAATTATGGAGGTGGGAGGCTGCAAATTTAGGGGTGCATGCTGGGTGGTTTCTGTCAGTCAAAGCAACCATTGACTGACTGAGTAAACAAACAATTAATATGCAACTGGGGTAACTGAAAAGGTAGGCTCAGGTGATAGTTCTTTCAGATGACAATTAAGACTGGACACTTAGCAGATACCTTTTTCAAGAGCAATAGTACAGAGGAGTAAGTAGTAGTAATTTAATTGAAAGACTGCCCATCTCTGCACATAGGCATGCATACTTGTGGATACAGAGGAAAGTTATATAAAGAGAGTGAGTGTGTGACAGAGATGAAAGCCTTATGGAAAAACAGGGAAGCACAGAGGTGCCTATGCTGTGATGACTTACACTCTAAAATAGAGGGACTGTCTAAAATAGGTTAAATATTTGGACCTCTGATTGTGATGAGACACAACATCTGGATACTTGTTCTTCAGCCAGTGTATATATACCACAGGAACTTGGATTTTTGATGATCTCTGTCACAGGATTTACAGCATGTAGTAGGCCAACTCACCTCGGTGAAACATAAGCCTACAGGAAGTGATAAGGCAGTACTGATGCTTCACTGATCAAACTGTCCTTCAAATGGAAAATGGCTTCAGGGTTATGAAATGGGATGAAGATGGGATAAGAGTCTTTGGTTTCATGGGAAAGATTTTTTTTATAGATATTATAGGCAGGTGTGACTGTTCACATCCCTGTGGGCGTGACCGTGAGCTCACAGTGTGGGAGGTGTAACTGACAAGACTGTGTTGGAGGTTAAGAGACTTGCCAAGCAAAGTGAGCCAAAACTACAGCAGAGACAGATAGCAAGTGTTTACTCGGAGTGTATCCCCTTGCATTAGTTTCCGACTGGGGGGCGCTCACATTCACTCGTCAGTGAGTGGGAGAGCTCATTTTTGTGTAATCGCAAAATTTCTCTGCTCCTTCCTGCATGGGCTCTAGATAAAACACCTACGAAGAGAAAATAATTACCTCATGTAGTTAAATCAGTTTCTGTACTTTACTGGATAAGCTATGTCCCAGAATATGTTGTATATTAATATAATAATACATTCATTCATTAAGAAGTTTGTTCAGAGATTTATTTTTTTATTGAAGCACTGACAAAACCACTTGAAAAAAGCCACTGAAAAAAAGTTATGTAGTCTACATGTAACCAGAGATGGGCACAAATACATCATAAATGATCTTGTTACAAATTACAAACACTTGCGTCAAATGAATCAAAATAAAATATAAAACATTAAAAAGATGAGCTCTGCTGATTTCTAGTGATGTTAGATTCACAAATGAACTGGCAACAGGTATACAGTCAAAACAAATCCAAAGAAATGACGCAGACAGCCAGGATATCAATGAAGGAAGAACTCTATGGCAACGCAGACAATCTAACAAACAACAGCGAGAGAGCTATGAGAGAGCTATGAGAGAGCTACACCTTATATATACATTGGTAAAGTGATGACTAATGGGTTGGCATGCATCTCAGCAGGCAGGTGAAAAGATCACATACTTTAACATTGTATTTAATGTTGCTATTTTACATTGCCTCAGGCTTAAGCTGAACCAGCAACATGAAAGACAATTGTAAGGTTAGTGAGACTTTCAATAAAATATGGGTTCATATTTCTAGGAGGGGATTTGTGTTTGCATTCTGGTGATATCAACACTTGTTTCTACGTGTCAGAAAGAAAGGAGACAGTGATGTAGCAATTAAATGCCTAAGGAATGATACAAAACTAAGGCTAATAACTGTTAGTGGAAAGGATTATTGCTTTGTTGTATAATTATCAAGCACATTACAATTGTGATGTGCATTATCTTAGTGACAAGTGCAAATCCCATTTTAATAAGTTATATTGCTGAAATAACATAAAATAAGAGAATTACACCCAGGATTTTAATGTTTTCTATATGCTAAAGTCTAAAAATAAATATGTGCTGTTTTGTGGTCTAATCAAAATGCCTTGATTTATTCACTTTGAGCAAATCAAGACAATGTGTTTTTTTCCATCTTTAAAGCTGCATCAGTTGTGTGTTTATGACAGCGTGGTAACAGCATGCTCAACTGGAACAACATCTAAGGACGGGCAGTTTATAGGATTAGTATGACGCAGAGAGTCAGCGTTATCATACAGACAGGTTAAGACTTGCTCCTGAAATTTACCATCAATCGCAATGACTAATTCATCAAAGATTTGAAGTCCGTGCCATTATTAACCTGGACAGGCTCCATTGTCCCTGCAGCTGTAGTTTTCAACAGCAGAATAACGTGTATTTCAAAAGAAAGGTGTGTATGAAAGACTAGCGTGTTTTAACACCTTTTATTTGGTGAGTGGGCCTTGCTCAGAACGCATCATTCTGCCACAAAACATGCCCGGAGGAGGGAGGGAGGAGGGGCAAGCTTGTGTAAGTCGTGTTTTTTTGAGGAAAAAAATACAACAGCTTGAGAGTGACAGTGGAAAGGATAAGTAAGAGGCCTATATAGCTACTAGTCACAGACGGAACAACCGAGTCACTTATAAACTATCAAAATGTCTCCAGCAAGGTCATCATTGATTACTGATCATCTTTTATTTTAGGAACAATAATCCATAAACCCTGTCTGGTGTCCCCTATATTGAACTTTGTGTGCAACATATTTTAGTAGCAGTAACTCTTATCTAACAGAGGAAATTTGGGAATCAAAATATATCATTTATGAAAGGAACTAAAGACAATGTGTTGCCAGACTAAACTTTTTTTTAATTCTTTCAGCTGTTTTGTTTTGGCACATGCCAGAACACTGAAATCACTTGGACCTGTTGGCTGTTGTAAGTCATTGATCGTAATCCATGCTTGGCCTCGGAGGGATAAAAAGGGAAATATGGATATTACTGGTGGCTTTGGAGCTGGCTTAGCATGGCGAAAATGATTTTCTGTGACAGAACAGCATTATAAGAACCTGTTCTGTCTGTGGTAAAATACAATATTTAAAAATATTCGGTGTGTAAATGTTTTCCAATGTTTTGCACGTATGCACCATTAATCAATCATGTTTGATATTCAGACTTTTAGCAACATAAGCAAAAATACATTGGATTTCAATTTCAGGGAAAACATTTTCACTCAACACCACCACTGCAAAGAACCAGAGACAGATTAGATCCTTTTGTGGTGGCATTAAGCTAGTTCATCTTTGGATGTATGCATGGAAGAAAATGATGAATTGGTTGCAGTGAGTCTGCTCGATTCCGGCAAGTGATGTCAGAGTCTGATTATGTTGGACGGACGCTCTAAAGCTTGTCTTCTCTTACTGTTTACAGACCGACGCCAAGTCATCCATGGTGCTCCTTGCATGCCAGTCTTACAAGCTCACAGAGGACTTTAGGTCTGGTGAGTGATGGCGGTATATGTTCTCTGCTGTTCTGTGACATTTCTGCTGCTAAATGCACACCTTTGACTAATGAGCCGACAGACCACACGCCACTCGACTGTAAGAAGAAAACTGTATGGAGGAATGTTAAAGGTCTTTTCAAAGCTGCACGAGCGAGTGTTTGGTTTAGGATAGAACTGAGGCTCATCACACTGGAGCTTCTTATGACCACACAAGTGGATAATGGCTTTTTGAAAAGTGTATCTAAATGGGTCGACAAGTACTCCTACGACATAATTTTCAAGGAATAGTCCACCTTAAGACAACACTAGGTTAGACAGCTAACATTAGACGAAGGTCAAAAAGAGTAAAAACCTGCGCCTGCTGTATTGTTAAGAGATTATTAAAGAAGACTTTGTGGATATAGTCATAGAACAAAGGGTGATTATTAGGTTATGTAGTTGTTAGCAAACTGTTGCCTATTTACACTTCCAGCAGACATGTAACAACATTAGCCTGCATTTAGAGATGTGTTTCTGCCCACCTGAAGTCCAATTTTCACACTTTAAGCTCTGTTTTGGTCTCCACCAACTCCTGAGAAAGATATCTAGCTGTGGTGGATATCTGGCAAAATACTTCACTATATTCACTAGCTAACTGCTAACTTTGACTTGCTCATAAGTGAAGCAACTCAAGGTTTTATCTTGATAAAAGTTCAATGTTTGGCTTCTTATTTTATCAGGGCGAGACATGCAGGTTCAGTCACAGGAAGCTGGTGACGTAATACTATACATAATACATTCACTGTCAAACTAAATATTCTGATGCAAAAATGGAAATACTCAGTTGCAAGTTATCATATTACCTTCTTCAGCTGTTCATTTTGGCCACTGAGATTCTTTTTATCTGGAATCACCAGTTCTTTGGAAGACACCCAGTTACATTGCAAAACGTAAAAAAAAATGTTTTTGTTTGTTGTTTTTTTTAAAGTCTTCAGTTCATGTGAACTTTCAACATTCCTACTACATGGAAATGGATTTGTTGTCACTGTGGTAATATTCGAGGGAAGGGATCGCATGCAAACCCTTCTAACCGAGCACCATCAGAGCCTGTCTCTCCCACAGTTCCTCAGTAGGAAATTGTAGCTTTATAAAGAAAATAGCTCACTGATGATATTGTGCGTTGGACTGTACAGAACAAACTCAAAGTTAATGGCACTATTTCATCTTCCCACACACACATTTACAGTTCAGTTTGCTATGAGACCCTGCTTTTCTTGGCCTTCTAGTAAAATTCCACACCGATTTTAGGAAGTGCTTGCGCTTTGTCGACCCTGAAGGATATTAAACTCTTAGTGAAACAACCTTCAGCGATGGCAGACAGGTGAGGCCTAGCTTCTCCATGGTGCCACCCCTTCAGACACTAAACAGCCATTTAAAACACAGTGCTCCACAGGCAGTGGCACTTTTCATCTTTCTCATGGCATTATGGGTGCTGACATATGGTCTAATTCTGTCAAAATAACTTAATGGAGTTAGATACAAGCCCATGGGGAGCCCTACTGCTCAGTACTGCTATGGTGTAACTTTAAACACCTCCAGTGCTTTTAATTTGGCTTTTACAGGAGCACTGAGTTTACACAAACTAAACTGAGTGACCCTTGACCTATTTACTCCTAGATTATTCATAGCTTTAAAAAAAATGATATAATGCAAAGAAAACATGCAAAGAAATATCCTTTACTTTTTAAATCCCACTGAAACAATGTGCCAGTCAGTACAAAGTCATGCAGTGCAGATATACTAAACCCTCAGACATTTATTTTAAATTCTAGCGGAGCGGAGAGCCCAAAGTTTCCAAATATACCAAATGTGGTAGAATATATGGGAAATGTGTGTGGAATTAGATGGGTGCAGCAATAAAAAACAGAGTCAAGGGTTTGAATATTTCACTCACTGTAAACATCATATAGCTTGAATATGGAGTTGGAACAAGCTGATATAGAAGTGTTGAACAAGATTATGTTTCAAAAACTAAAATTTTCTTAAATGTACTACAACTTAACCAACAGACACTGAGCAATGTTATCATTCATTTGGAGTTTCTGGCCATCTGGCAAATGTAAATCCAATATTCACTCTCCGTTTTGGTATCCACCAACTCCTGGGGGAAATATCTGCCTTTTTAGCTGTTAAATGCTCTACTTTCTTCACAAGCTGGTTGCTACCTTTGTCAAACTGCTTTTTGGTGCTGGGCAGATGGCATACAGTGGGGTTTAGAGCTTTTTTGCTGAAAACAGCAGCCTGCTGCTGGTGTTGTAAGTAGAACGAATGAATCAAAGCAGTCAAGGTGTGGGCCATAAAACCAAATCAAAGAACTGAACCCTAAAACCCCTCTATAGAGCTGAGGGGAACTGTAAAGTGTTATCTGTGCATTCATGCACTTCTGTGGCATTTACTGAGAGTTCTTTCCTATCTGGCATTACTTTTAAGGTCTGCAAATGTACCATGCAGTATTTATCGGTGATTCAAAACAGTTGGCCGTGCAGAGTAAGTGTCCACCGTGTTCTGGGGAGTGTGCCATCTAAAGCCATTCCACTGCTCTTCCCCTGGAAACTAATCAACAGTCTGTCAAGGTCACAATGAAAAAGCTAATTAATGGCAGTCGTTACTTTTATCATCTTCTTTGTGCTTGATAAAGATGTTCTTATTTACTGCCACTTGTGCTGCTTCTTCCAGTTAGTGGCGAGATGTCTGCCAAGCGTCACAGGAAAAGTATCAAATAACTGTAACTCAAAAAGGTTTCATCTGTCATGTGGCATGGATGTACACAACACATACAAATGGATTATTCTCAGTACCCTCACTAGAGGTGTGCGTGACATGACATGTTCTTACCTCCTCTCACTCTATTCCATTTACCTCTCATTCTTTCCACCAATCACCCACTTGGGCAATCTTTCAATTGTCCCTGTATTTTGAATAAACTTGGCAAAGCCAGTCTCCGAGTCTCACTTAAGCCACTGTCGGTGTCTGGGAATGCTGCCTAAGAATGTACCCAAACACAGAGATTGTCTTGCCTTTCTGCCCCAATTGAATCTGTTACCATTCGGCCTGTAAGGGCCTCTAACAGCTTGGAGAGTACTTTAAGAGAGTGCTGATGTTGTGTCCTGACTACTGTTTATAGTCCCTACATCTTGAGAATCTATCACTGCACTTTCCTGTGTTCCTCCTGCAGCTGCAGGGGGTTGTTGAGAGCTGAGGGTTCTCATCCGTAGGCATAACGTATACATTAAATAGAGTTATTACAGCTCCTTGAAAGGTATCATTTTAGTCATTTTAGTTTGGTACTGTAAGCCCAGTGTGGTTTAAGGACTGTTCGGTATTTATGGAATGGACCACCGGAGGAAAATATGGGAAGGTCATGTGTTTTTATTCTTTGTTGAGGGGAGGGTCACCAAAGTTTTTTAGTCTGGGGGGGGTCGTCATCCAACTTTTGTATTCATGAAAACAGCAAAATTTCAAAGTGGCTTGTTTGGGGCATACTTTTCCATGTAGAGCTCAGTCTCGGCCCCCCATCACAGATGGGTCTGACCCAACAAAAATTGCAACATGACAGCAACACGAGTTTGGAGTTGCTTTGTTAGAGAATGCAACCCTATAGCTAACTCCGCCACCTGTTGCCAAGTATCGTTACTGACATGAAGATGGAATATAAAGAAGCTGACTAGCTCAAAGGTTTCACGTTGCCTCGAGCTTGAGCACCCATGGAAAATACTGAGCATCCATGTGTGCCAGACTGCCAGTAGGCTACATTCATTCAAAATTAAACATAGTAGTTGTTGCTAAGTGGAGCGTGTGAGCGCTGATCGCGGTTACGTGTCAGTTAAACTTCTCATCTCCAATCCTATCTGTATTTGTGAGAAGTGGCGCTGTCCTGAGTTGAAAGATAGCCTACTTTACGGCTTTATTATCCAGTTAATCGGCGTGTGTGTTCGTGTCAGCATTTTTTGACTACTTTTTTTTTAAAGGGCGAGCACCCGTGAGCACCGACGGAGGAAAACATAAATCGGCGCCTATGATAGAGGAAGACTGACAGATCTAATATACATGTTATAATTTATTTACAAGACTGTCAAAAGGAGATGGGTATCTTTCTGCCCTGTCAGACGCTGCTCTCCCTCTCGTCTGCCTGCTCCGGTGTGTGTGAGTGACAGCGCGGTCAGCGACCGGTATGCTCGCAATCTCTTGTGGAGCATTATAACTTGAAAAACCACAGGTTCCAGTTAATATTATAATGGATAT
Organism: Sander vitreus; assembly: GCF_031162955.1. Taxonomy (NCBI): domain Eukaryota; kingdom Metazoa; phylum Chordata; class Actinopteri; order Perciformes; family Percidae; genus Sander; species Sander vitreus. The sequence continues at coordinate 17,338,694 of NC_135874.1, forward strand.
GTGTGTAGAGTTATTTAAACAAACGATCGGGGAAATAAACGCCTCTTGTCCGCGAGTCTCTTGATAGAGCTGCAGCCAGCTCACAGTGGGTCTGTGAAGGTGGACAGGCAAGGGCGACAAGCCATTAACCCCGGCAGGCACCGGCCGGCTGTCACATCAGACTGTGGAGCTCTTAAACTACGACACAGTCGAACCAAATTTGCAATTAGCCACACATTTTCGTAAAACGGTCCATATTAGAGCTCTACATAATTGATTTCTCGCATAAAAAAGTCTCAGAAGTGAATTTAGTAATGAAATAGCAGACGAACAATGTATAAAGTTTCCAGTTGTTGGCCACAACATCAATTCATGGTTGTTGCGATTGCAGCGCTTTGCACACCAACACACTTTGAATTTCTAATTTGGGCGGGCCAGCTGTCAATGCTTGGATGGGTCAGGCCCGCCCACAGCTCCGCGCCTGGGTCCCGGTGATTTGAAGTTGAGCAAACGACAGCCTTTTCAAGGCATTTGAGGAAGGAAGGAGTGGTAGTATGCAAGCTCCCAAATTGACGCTCATCTGAGAAATGGAGTTTTGGATAATGTTCAGCTTCGGCAGCTTTACCTATATGCTAAAATATACAATGACTGAGGAAGCCTAGTGACGAGTCCATAGGAACCAGTTCATGTGTTGAATTTGTTATTACCCAGTGTGCTTTGTTGAATGGTCTCAATGTTTTATTGTTTTATTTCATGTGAATACTAGTTTACTAGAGGAGTAACTTAGTATTTGAAGTAATGCAGTAATGCAGGAAGTGTGCATTTAGTTTCCATGCTTATTGCGTTTCCACAACAATGTTAGTGAGTAAATCTACTGAAATGGCCACCAGAATAGTGGAGTGTGATAAGTAAGATTTATGTCATGATTGTAAAAAAACAGTGGCTATCTGTATGTCTTTGCCAAGCGCAAACCAGTACAGAAGGCATCAATAAATTGTTGGGGAGGGTCATGCCTTTTTTCCCAATTATTTTGGAGGGTCATAGAAAAATATATTGCTGGCAAATGGAGGGTCAAGTCTATTTTGACTAAAGATCCCAAAACTCCTCTGGTAGTCCCTTTAATAAAAAACGAACAGTCCCTTAGCTTGTTTTACCGTGCCACACTGATGAGGGAGAAACACTTTCCAGGCAATTTAACATGACTCAACATTGACATCAAAGCCAAATGGATTGAGTATATGATGGCCCTAACACATCTCACATTGTTCCAATCAACATTACAAGCCCAAGTCAATATTATTTACTATAATGTCAGGTACAACTGAACAGCTCACATACAATAACTCATCCAAGCTTGAGTCCTGTTCAGCAGAAGCCGGGGGGTACGAGCTGAGTTTCGTGTTGTCTTGGTTGCTCAGGAGGGCACTAAAACAGACCACGACTGATTATTTTTCTTGTGGTTCAACATCAGTGAACCACACCACTGTGTTTAAAATACAACAATGCAATAAATATAAAGCTGAGCATGACTCTTCAGTCATGTTAAAATGACAAAGAAGGTGTAGCACGTTTTACATCTACAGACATGTATGGAGAATATCAAATTATATTTCTTTAAGGTTGTTTAACAGATTTCATTCACTACCATGCTGTTGCCAGAATATGTATTTATAATGACTTTTATTTGAAATTCTGGCATAAATTCATTTAGAAGGGTAAATATTTTCTAAGCTACCTGTGACCATGAAGTTGAATTACTTTTCCCGGTGAAGCATCTCATTGGATGGCTGTTCTCTGACTAAGCTCAACTCCATGTCCATAAAAGTACATTATGAGCATGAATTGTAGGTTATTGTTGTTAGACATCAAGCCACAGAGATGACTCATTTACTGACTGCAATCTGATTAATCAGATTTATTATTTAGTCCAACAAACTTTTTGCAGGTCTCAGAGGGCCTGTGCATCACTTCCAGTCATTCGTAGTGCGGGACACGCCAGCACATGCAGATGTTCACTGGAAGGCTCACAGCTATGATTTATGTGCATCATGTATCTAAACAGTTAAAGTTATACATAGTTTTATTTAAAATAAATAAATCTATATATAAAATCTCTCTCTCTCTCTCTCTCTATATATATATATATATATATATATATATATATATATATATATATATATATATATATATATATAACCCTAACCCTAACCCAAAAGCTCCCTTCTAATCACAACAATACATTTATTCTGTAAGGGGATTAGTAAATAAATACTTGCATTAAGATTCATTTCCCTTGTACAGGTTAAGAGGTGTTAATTTCTCACTCCATGTGTTCGCCACATGTGGAGTAAATGTTCGCAATAATCAGTCAATAAATAAATACCTTCAAGAGAATGTCCAGATTTTGGATCATAATTGTGTGGGGGTGGAAACAAACATGACACCCAAGTGTGCTATAAAAAGAAGAGTATAGAAGAACATGCTCAACACCTCACCACAGTTACTAGAACAATTTGGAATCTGAGGAATTTCCCACATGGTTTTCAGTCTTTTCCTATCTCTAAAAAAAACTGGTGATTTCTCAGAAAAAGGCAATGAAATATCGGCCCATCACCCTTTAAGAGTGCCGGGAACCACTTTCCCCCCTTCCTCTTGTTTGGATCATTCCATGCTCCACAAACTGGAGGTTCCCTCATAACTCTTGCTGTCATGTCTGAGCATTTACGGTAAAGCTAAGCATGCTCAAGCCATGTCTCTGGGGACCAAATGGAGACTCCACGTTTTTGTGTGGCTGTGCTGAAGTGAGGTGAGGGTGGGCATCAGTCTGGATGCCTCGGGATAAGAAGGATTTCCCCCAATTAAAAATAGGAGGCTTCTTCACCAACTTAGGAATAGTGTTATCTCTGCAGTGCCTTTGTAGCTTAGATACCAAAAGAAGTACAGCTCATAGAAAGTAAATAATTCCATACAATTTGTGCATGGAGGTGGAAATGTACACACCATTATTTTTTCTTATGACAATTTATCAGCAAAGATCTCAACTTGGAGCACTGCATTTTTTCCAGGCAATCAGATCATCTCTGATGAACTGCCAGCAACAAATGTTCGGAACCATATTTAGCCGTGTGATTTGTTCTGCACGTGGGGAAAACACTTCAACCAGTCACCAGACAGCTGCATTAAACATTTTCCAATTGGGAGCTTTGGCTGCATGTACAATATAAGCATGAATCCACTTTAAATGTGCACTTATTTAATTAGATCTTGATTCAGGTTGACTTCGGACATAGCCATGGAGCAGCACAGGAATCAATGTAATCCCTGTCTTTTTTTGTGAAAGGTAACAGATAGAGGTACTAAACAAAAACACATGCTGGGACACATTCCTGCATTTGCCCCCTGACTTCCTTCTGGTTTTAAAGGCTTATTTCACATGATTATTCAGGCTTATTAAGCTACAGTATGCATTAGCTACAGTATGTTACTGTACCTCTTTGGTATATGGCCCTTGTCAGATCACCATAAGCCAATATACTGTATCTTTTCTGTCTCAGTACAATCTACCACTGAGTTTTATTGTAAACTATTGTGACCTTTAACGCAGGTCCTTGGTGCAGCTTAATGGTCCAAATCCATTTCCAAAAGTCTAAAGTGAGATTTATTTAGCAGATGATTGCAGATGGAGGAGTAGAAGAGAAAACTCCATCTAGAGCTTTAAGAAAAGCAAGGGATGAGTAATGTTCCAAACCATTGGAAAGGTCAAAGCCTCTTTCATCAAACTCTTCTAAATGCTGATGAAGATGAACTGGTGAATCAATCAGAGATTGCACCGTGCTTCACTCCTGCACTGAAGCCCTTTTGTTTCCCTGACAATTTTACTTAGACAGCATTGTAGTGTGAAGTGTTCCAGGAAATATATCAACCCCCATGTCATTTATTGGGGATATTTCCTCTGAAATGTCTAGTTAATTTTGATATTCACATCAAAAAGGCTCAGGCTTTCCACACTACACACCAGAACCAACATCACCGCTCCAGGATAAGTCAGAGATATGTGATACCAAGCTCTGTGTGGTTCAGTAATACACTACTACCATGCAATTGTAACAATGTTGTGTTCACAGACATCTGGCCCTGTAAGGGTATTTTTGTCATCTCCTGAAAGGAGATGTGTCACGAGCCAACCAAGGCTGCTGATAGAGGAGACTTTGAATATGACATGACACAGAGCAGTTTCTCCAATGGAGCCAGTCTCAAGCTCACCAACTGATTCATGTCCATACCATTTCCGTACACTCTGCATTGACTGTGATACTCCATTGGAGTTCCACAGTGGGCATGTGCCCATGGCAATGTGCTGTGTCAGGGAAAGTGGAGAAACAGAAGCTAAGTGTTTTGCTTCCCTCATATGCTGAAGTGTTGTGACTGACACTTTCCGGTGGTGCTCCCATTGGGAGGCATAATACAGGGGTGCATTGCCTGCTGGGCCACAGCCATGAGCAGCAGCATCTACTGGAGCCCCTTGCACGGATATATGTTTTCCAGACCCCAGCAGGAGGCAGAAATTCAGCCAAGAAAAGCTGCTCGTAGGGCTCAGATGCCCTGCAGAGAAATCCAAAGATCCCATATTTTCACTTTGAATGAATTTGTTTCCAATTCTACCGTTTCTAGGGATATATATATATATATATATATATATATATATATATATATATATATATATATATATTTGTCTTTTAAAGATTGTGATAAAGTTTGATAGGGTATGGTATATCCTGAATGACACATAATTGACCCAATTCTGGACCCTGATTATGAATTCAAAGTATGTAAACATATTATGTGGGGACAGACCAGAAGGTGCAATGCAAAAGCTTAAAAATAATAACAATTATTATGTACTCAGTATTGATCTCTGACGAAAAATGATCATAGTCAATGCAGACTCATAAGGCCTCCATTCTCGCCTCTGGATCCTGACCAAGTTATGCTGACGTCAAGAAGTTAATGTATCATGAAGAATTAGCCCATAGTAACAGTAATTTTAGTAATGACAACAAAGCCCAATTAGTTTCCATAAATCACTGTAATCTCATTACAACTTTTCATAATATTTGACTAAAGTTTGCTGTTTTGGCTGATGTATCAGTATGTATTATAATTAAAAGTGACCATTTGAGTGCCACTGTGGAATGTGAAATAATTAATGGGTTACCACAGCTACAACAAATCAGTAAACTGTGTCTTAAATAAATGTGAACTTAAAAATGTCCATCACAGGCATCATAGGCTTCATGTGATGGCCATGACAAACTACTGACACACAACAGGACGCAAAGACATGACAACCAACACAAGAGAAGGTATGTGTTCTCAGGAAACGGCACCAAGCAAGAGAAGAGAGGAAGAAGACATCTTCCTTTCGTGGGTTAGGGGTTGTCATTTTGTAATTCGATCTTGGCACTTCAACAGCTGACACTGACATTTGAAGTGTTGGAAAACCCAAAACAGCTAAAGCTCTAAATAATACTCTGGCAGACTTGTCTAAAACAAAAAAAGGATTACTTTGAGCTTTGTCAGCAGCCTCTATGATGTTGTCTCTATCATGCCTCAAGGCAAGTTGAAAGGTAAATGCTTAATGGTGTATACATGTTCCGCTCAGTGCTGTTTCCAAACAAACCACGATCATATTGCTCATTAGTCTGCTCTCACAACTCAGACTTTTTTTGCACATTTGTAGCAGAGTAAAAGAGTGAAGGCCTGCCAGTCACAGCAGCATTCAAAATGGCAAAGCCTCACAGCATAATGAATTAATTTAAATGGAATAGCTGGGATCAGTGGATACTTAAATGCTAATGTCAGTAAGTTAACACACTCACAATGACTACACAGTTTAGCGGGTTAGCATGCTAACATTTGCTAGTTAGCACTAAACACAAAGTAAAGCTGAGGCTAATGGGAATATCATTAATTTTGCTTGGATTTAGTCATAAACCAAATTATTGGAAAAATTAAAAAAAATTGGCCTGATGATACAGCTACACAATATTCATTTACAAAATGTCATGGCAAAAGTCAGGGGGAGCACCGACGTCAGTAGGATTCATCCTCTTGGAACTATGAATGAAGACTTTTTCAGTCTGGACCAAAGTGGTGGACCTACCAACCCACCAACAGACCATTCCTATGCCGCACTTACAAATGTTTCACAAAAGTTTTACAACATATGACAAAGAAATAAGACTTAATTGCCCAATGTTATCACATGGCATTTTTTAACTGTTCTCTTTGTCAAAACCTGCATTTGTAGTGCTTAAACAAATAGCAACTTTATTTGCCACATTCACTTTTGCTCTTTGAAAAGCACCAGCGGTAAAGAGGTTGGCAGCAAAATCAGTCAGCATTGAGTACAAAGCCATAACAGCTGAGCGTTTTTAATGGAGGGCAGTTTTTATAGAGCTCCCTCTCCCCCGGCTGAAGGATTTATTAGAATCCCATTTTCCTCCTGAGGGGCTCTCATGTGTCCCAGCCAGCACCGCAGCCTGTGCTGTCTGCACAAGAGCGCTGCTACAGTACACTTCAGCAACACAAACAACCACAACCTCAAGGGGTGTGTGTGTGTGTGTGTGTGTGTGTGTGTGTGTGTGTGTGTGTGTGTGTGTGTGTGTGTGTGTGTGTGTGTGTGTGTCTGCTGTGGTGTCTCCAGTTGCAGGGTCAGAGTTTGGAGGTAGGTGAGGATTCACAACAGCTAGTCCTTGTAAAAGGTTAACCTGTTGTTTAAACTCTTGCGTTTAACTAGTAATTAAAGTTTGATCTTTTAAATGAAGGGTCCCATCAAATATATCTGTCAGAAGCAGGATATTATATCTACATGCATATATAATTATATATAATAAATTATATTACAGTTATGTGTATTATAACAATTCATATATTTTTTAGTTTTTTTGAGTAAACATGCTTTTTAAACAATTTGATTGGAAAGTGAAGATTAATCTCAGCACCTGTGGTCTGAGTAACACATTGAGTATTCTAGCAGACTTGGTGCCAACATGTCCTTTGTAGCAAACGTTCATTGAGTCACCTCCGTGTAATGCTGTTTCACTGATTGTAAAAGGGAATTTGTGCAAAGGTACTTATCTGTCTAACTTCTTTGTATACTGGTCATATGGCATGCAGTCTGTCTCAGGGTGTGTTGTAGAAATTGCATGCTTGAAAGACCCTCAGGCTGAATGGGTTTCTGAGGGGCGTAGCTAATATGTGAGGTCTCCCAGTGTGGCCCACCACGGAGGCCGAGCTGGTCCGGTTCACCTCCAGCTAATGAGAAAACCCATCCGAAGTTTGCCAGAATCTAAAGATGAATCATACTTTATCTTGTCTACACATTATTTAGTCAATCTGCTGCTTAACACAGTTTTATTTCATTTTACAGTGTTCAGGCTGTGACTATCAAAGTGTACTCTAATCTTGCCTGCTTGTATGACTGTAAGAAAGCCCATACAGACCCTGTTTACACTTGGTTCTAAATGTATCTTGGGGCAATCAGATCTCAAGTGGACAGTGCTAAATACAAGTGTGAACAACCACCAAGAACCATTGTGATCCGATAACTCAAACCACTTGCCGAGGTGGTCCAGGACGCATTTGACCACATATCTTTTGTAGTGTAAACGCTAATGCCTTCTGATGCATCTGTTCCAAGGGCGTAACAGTAAAATACGGATGTAATAATTACGCGCAGGGCTCTTTGACCTTCTAGTGGAAATGACGTAGGTAGAAAATCCAAACATTAGTGGTCAGCTGGAGATGCATGATAGAAACAGGTGTGAACGGTGATGTGTCTCAGCTGTCTGCTTGTGTTCAGATCACTGAAAGGCATTTAAAAAAAAACATTTAAAGTGTAAACAGTGCCACAGTTGTAGCAGTCCAAGAAAGAAGCGCTAAAAAGGCTTGAATTATTCACTCCTCAATTGTTTTATTATAATTATTTGAATTTTGTTGTTGAGAATAAAATATTTTGCCTTACCATTCAGTACAAGTTTGAAGTTATGCAGAGATGTCAGAAGAACGTTCAAGGCAAACTGTGATCTCAACATACAGTAGCTTGAGGTGGAGAAGAGCCATGTGCATATCAAATTGTGTCATCTGCGTAAATGGATATTACAAGTTTAAAAACTTGGAAATATTCTTCAGTCAGAAGAAAAAAGCTTGAACAACTATTTCACCATGAATCCAGTTAAATAGCAATGTTTAAATGTAATGTATTTTTGATTTGGTATCATTCTGCAACAATTCTACAACATTAAAAATGTATCTGCATTCTACTTTCACTCCAGTTTTACTGTAGGTTTTACATCCAGATAGAACATTTTCAGCATAAAGCATGCTTTATGGTAGCGTTGCATTTCCTCCTACTCATTTCCTGGTTGTCCACAGCATGACTCAAGGAACATTAAGTTTTCCTGCTACAGACTTCAGAAAGCACAGGGGAGACACTTTGCTTCTCCCACTATGCCTCTAGAATCGGGACTCGTTCCGAGGCTAATCAGAATCACTCTCTCACTCGCTCTACCACACACTCCCCATGCACACACACGTCGGCCCTGCTATTCTCTTAAAGAGATTGACACACCAACACACAAGTATAAACTTCAGGGCCACTTATGTAGGCTACGGCAAATGCTCTGCGTGGAGCCTCCGGAGAACCAATAAATCACCCTTAAGAGACTTGTGGAAGCAAGCAAGTAGACCCTGTGGGTTGTTTAGACTTTGTTAATTGGAGTAAACAGTTAAGTGCATCTCAAAATAAACGGTGTCAGGTATGTTTAAAAAGTACTCAAGCAGCACTCTATGGGACTATCCTTTTTTTAAAACTTTAATTTCCACATAAAGTTTTCCAGAGGATATACAAGTGGATTTTGTATCATTGAGAACCTCAGAGAAGAGGAAACATCTGTCACCGCAGGTACTTTATAAAATAAAGGGACCCTAAACAAATAGGCTTTTGGTCTTCCTCAGGGAGAGTAACACTGAGTGTGTGCTGTGTGTGCAGATCATGTCTGACTGATCCTAGATCTGAGAGACAGTCAGGAATGTCAGCTATCCAGCAGGACCAAGGCCTGATGAAGGCATCAAACTGCAAACAGTTACAAAGGAAAAATAAATGTCCTTCACATTTCCCTTTCTGACCAGGTTTCTTTCACCACCAAGTAACACATCCAACAGATGTGTGAGGTTTGAATTGCTAACCGGATGCTCGATGAGTTTGACGAGGTCTTCTTTGGCATATAAACTGAGCTAGCTATCTGCCTAAAAATAAAATAGTATAAACACAACTGCTCTTGGAGAAAATGGTTTTGAAATTCTGAGCGAGTATAACTGGAAAATGTCGTCATAAAATTCATAACTTTTGGTGCTTCTATTGCTCAGTTTCCATCATAATATTGTTTTAAGTCCATTGATGAATTGTGTTCCAAAATGAATTATATTTGTGACACAAAATATTGGATTACAAGCAGTGCTAGAAGACTATATTGTGCTGACAGAAAAGAAGAAACAGCCCGTTTGACTTTAGCCTGAGAGTACCTAGATGTTGGTTATTTTGCAGTGGCACCGTAGCTTCGTCCGGCGCTTTGCGCCGCCCAAGACAATTGTGATTGGTTTAAAGAAATGTCAATAAACCAGGGCATGTTTTTCTCCCATCCTGGAATGCTGTGTGGACTAGCCAGACCCTCCTCCACAGCGCTGTAGAGGAAGGTCTGGCAATGCAAAACTAAGGGTGAAAAAAGTTATGTCAACTTAAGCTGACAAGAGCTTGGATGGCATATCTGGGGTATGATTTGCAAGAATGCCTGAAAACCTATAATTCAGTAAATATTTTGGTCATGGCATATGGAAGTGTTACCCAAACTCAGTAATTTTCTGTTATTATTATACCACTGTATAGTTTTATATAATTTTACTCTACACTTCTGTGTTATGTAAGGCCGCTCCTAGTTTAAAGATGTTTCAGTATGGGAGCAGTTTTTATCTGTGCGCTGCAGTAACTGACAGAGGAAATAGTGATGCAGTACTTTTACTAACAATTGAACAAGTAAAAAACAAGTAGTTTCCAAGCTGGAAATCATCTCCCCAACGGGAGCACTCTTTATCTGGAATTCAGCTTTTGAACTGCTGAGGCAGCAGAATTTTATGGTTCTTTATAGTTGTGTTTTGAAATGTCTTTCCAGAGAATTTAAATCTATTGTCCACCTGACTGGGTTAGATTTGATAAGTAGAGATTTGACAAAGATGTAGTGTTTTTAAGCCATGCAAATTTATTTTTAAATCCTAATGAGATAAAGCTTAGCATTAGTGCATTGCCACAAATCATGCTTCTCGGATTATTATATAATATTGCATATTCCATGATGTGAATCGTCACCATCTGCACTGACCGGTGGAAGCTGCTGAATGCTTCTGGCCTGAGGGATCAGTGAGTAGACTAACCCCTGAGATTGAAGGGGGCGGTTAAAAACATGCAAGAGAACTTGACCTGTTAGCATCAACTGTCAACTTAAAAATGCTGACACTGCTCCAGGGGGTGAATGTATCTGCTGAGAAACAGCATTGTGCTACTCATCTGTAAAACAGTTCAACATTGGGGAGGCTGTGCTGGAAGCAGATGAAGGTATTATTGACTTAAGCATGTACATATGGATGTATACTCGCAGATTTCGTCTATTACTGTAAATCAGGACTTGAGTCCCTGGATTGAGATTGGTTTAATTTAGTTTGACCACCAGAGGTCATTTGTCCAGTAGGCAGGAACATGTAATAATTAGTCTTATCTTTAACTACCAAACGCAACAAACATGGGAAAAGTTGAGGAATGTATAAAACATTGCTTGGGAAAAGATAAATAAACAGCTAAAGAACAACTGGCTGCAGCACCCCAGTAAAGGATCTTTTCCGTCTGAGTAGCTCCCCTTCAGGGCAGTTTGACACAGTTCCAAAGTCCAGATGAGAACCAGGATCAGACGAGTCCAGACTCTATCACCACATGAAATCTCAAGTCGGTGATAGCGAGTTGATGGCAAAGGGCTATTATGAGTTGATGAGGGAATAGTTGCCTGACAGAACAGTGCAAATAAAGATTGTCATGAACAGAGTAAAAGACACATTACATGAAGGTGCACATGAACAAGCCAAGGAGAAAATGTTTACTGGATAACAGAATTGTGTGAAGTGTAGGATAAAAGAGGCAAATGTGTCGTTCTACTTTATTTCTAAATGCATTGTGTGCCCTTGGTGAACTGATGGTTCATTTTATGGACTCGGTGCTGAAAATAGCATTTGTGATTATAGTGTTTATCTGTTGCAACAACAAAGCAAATTCAGTGTGTGAGGAATCATCAGATATGTTCCTGAAGAAAGACTGAAACAAGACTCTGTTGTACTGATCTGATGTGTTAAAAACACCTTTTAACCATGATATCGATCCCTGCTCCAATTCACGTGACCTCACGCATTGCCAGAACTACATGTATCTCCACAGCGCTGTGTCAGCGTAAGGTCTGGCTACACCACACATACAGTCTGGAATAGAAAAAACCCCGCTCTGGCTTGTTTCCACTTCTTTAAAACAATGACAATCGTCTTTGGCACTAAGCTCCAAACGCCAACTGTGCCTTTGCAAAATAGTCTCGGGGACTTGTTTTGGTGGCACATTTGCACATGGAGGTGAGCTCTGGAATGGCTAATTTCCCGCAAAAGAAAACCAATAAATACAATATTAAATGAAGTTAACTGTTCACACAATACAGGTATTTAAATTAGCTGAATATATAGGCAGCTGGGCCCCTACCAGTGTATCGCTGTATGTACTTTGTCCACAGCAATCCTCACCAATTGGTCTGGAAACGTTGGCAGGATGGAGGCTCTCTATCTATCACTGCCAACAAATGTTTCTGGTCCACATCTTTGCCGTCTCTTGCCCGGTGTAAGCTGCAGCTACCCCCCTTGACTGCAGAGTTATGTGAGACAACCAAAACCATGGAATTTTTAAGCCATGTCTGTGTTTAACATTACCCTCGCTACAGTAGCTCTCTGCAGGCGATAGGCCATGCTTTAAAAAAAATGAAGACAAATGTCAAGCTTCTTTATCCAGGAAATGCACTTCTGTTGCACCAGACTACACATGGCCCTCATGCATGAAATGTTTCTGAACATCTCAGGGATAGACTGCATGTGTGAAAGGAGCTAAAGACATGCTTATACATACAGATTTTAAGGTGAGCATAGCCCCATTTGTGACTGTTTTATCCATTGTGTGGGAGGAAGCATAAATCTTACCTTTGTGTCACTTGTCCAAGTAAGTTTTCTAGTAAAGCGTCTTTTTCGCCTCATTGTGGTGGGCAGCGCCAAGGTCATTGATGCCCCCCTGAGGCCGGAGAAAACACACACTAGTTCTTGACGGTTAATAAGAATCACCATTCATAGTAAGATTTATGCTTTATCAGAACAGTATTTTAAGGTTTTACAAGAGAAAAGACTTCAACCATGATGACTAACTTGTTGGTTTGGCAAATGTACATGTGGTTAACTTTCACCTCTGATTAAGAGCAAAAACCTTCCCTGAGCTTTTCTATGGGAACCATCCAGGACTGTCTCCCATGCTGTGGATGAAACAAACAGGGCTAATGTGAGCACAGAGGAACTTTCCCCCTTCCGCAGATGAATGTGAAAACAGCCTTCTGGTGTCAAACTCTGCACATACATCATTCTGCCCAGTGAACGTCAAATGTCCAAATGGAGTACAGAGTAACAATAACCAAAACACATTTTTGGGTGGAGAGGGACTTTAAATAAATCTGCAGGTGGTCGTTCAAGAGCGATTAAAACAAGACACTGTACACTGTATGCTCTTTTGTCATCTTCATCTAGTTTAACTTTGGACAGATGTTCAGGCAGTAGCTGCTGCAGACATGATCAGTTTCTCACAACTCGCCGCAGTGTAGTTGTACTGCACGTGCAGAAATGCATAAGGGATGAAGGAAATAACACATTGAGGGGATGTGAAGAAAAGACATGGGTGTTTCTTTTGATTTAAATTGCACATCAAAAGCAGATGTCTCACGAAGATGTATGCTCACTTCCTTCCACAGAGAGCTATAATTTCTCTAATGTCTACAACCAAATGACAACCTCCTGGATGCTACTTCAGTGACAAATGTGGTTATGGTGTTATGAAAGGTGTAAACAAATAGGTTCAGCTGTGTCAAAATATTTTAGCTTTAATCTTGTGTTTGCAACAAAATATCATCTTTCTCATTATTTTGACCAGATACGAGACTGTATATATGCTCCAACAATAATATACAGTATCTCATTGTTTTTTTAAACACAATTCTCAATGACAACACTGCATGGATTTAAACAATGTTGATGCCATTCATATTTATAGCTTCAGTGGACTGACTGGGAAAAGACTGGGCCTATAGGTCTGAAACAGCTGGCCATGTGGCTATATTGAAAACAGATGTGGCCTGGAATGTCCATCACATGGAAAAGCTGATTGTGCCTGTACCTACTACGGTAATAGGGGACCTAACAGCCAAAGGTGCAGTCAACCGAGCTGAAAAAAACCTCCTGGAAAGTTGTGGAATTAACACGCTGAGAGCAGCCTCCTGCGTCGAGCACTTTTCTTGTGGTTTTGTTGACCTTGCGGGTCTACTAAGCATGATTTCTACAGTGAGGCAAAGTATTTTTTCTGTTACACACAACGCCAGAACATGAAACAGCAATAACTTACTATCACATTTTCTGCCGTTGCTGTGTTGGGATTATAGGACCACAAATACAATTCCATATGGTGTCTGTCTGCACTGCAAATTATCTACAGCTCAAAGAATTTCAGCACTGTTATGAGGCGTTTTTACACCTCGTTTCTGCCTTTATTTCCGATGAAATCATTTACCGTAAGGCTGAGTTTATGACAGTTCTTATGGTGGTGAGGAAAGTATTCTGTTTTTCAATATGAGCGCATGGACACAGCAGGGGCAATTAATAGAAATGTAAACTCAAGAAAAATTCACCTATTTTATTTAAGGGGCCAAAACGTTCCCTTTCAAAACAGGGCTGCACTGTTCATGTAATTTCCTGCAGACTGGATATAACATATATACATAATTTAAATATGCATGTGGAGGGCATGTCTGTCAAGGAAGTGCCAAATACTGGTTCTATCAAGGCTAAAGACCAAGCAGACTTGCACATATAAATTCAGCTATGATACATATTGAATCTCTCAGCTCTGCAGCCAGAGGACCCAGATTCCTCCCTCTAGCGGTGAGAGCAGTAAGCACCACTGCAGGTATTTTACACCGTTAGCACCTTGCCAGGCTCTCTAAATAGCAATTGCTTCTGGCAGGGCAACAGAACATTTTACCTCGGGCTAAGTAGCTCGACAGAGAGGGTTATTTGTGATTTGAACATGCAATCATGGAAAACTTGGGAGCATACCTCTGCACAAACCTCTCTGTAGACATTAGACAAGCAATTTCCTTCTGCTAAATCACTTAGTGCCCCGATAGCTTTGCTGCCTTTGTGTTATTTTCGCTCTTGAGACGCAGAGAAAGAGATATGCACACCACAAATTCTGGGTATCGGCCTATTAATGATTCTGACTTGCGTTTGGCCTCACCATCACGTTCATATTTCCAACATAACTTCCTCGGCAGGTCAGAAAAGCTGCTGCCTCACTCTCAAACACTCTCCACCTAGTATGATGATTAACATCTGTGACAATACCATCTTAGATGACATTACAAAGTGTTCTGCAGGCTGCGCGGCGAAGAGTAAAGCTGTAATCTGACGGGATTGAGAAGGTTACAGATTAGATCATGTCTTTATAAGCATCCAGCAACATAACTGTGGTGAGTCTAAGGAGCTCATTAATAAACATTTGAAGTCTTGTCAGTGGCCATGTTGTCTCCAACACGTCATGTCTGAGGTTCACAGATTACCTCACAGTGGCACAGTTTGTGAGTTTACTACAGCCTTATTCAAACCAATGTTGGCCTGTTTTTGTCATTTTGCAGGTCTCATAACAGGATCTTGAAAAAACACACCACATGTGGACTAGATGTGCCCTGCAACCAGATCAGATAGCTATGGATTGTTCTCCATCTGTAGTCTCAATTACATCACGAGACAAAAGGGAAAAACATTTTTTTATGGACAGGTCCAGATCACAGAGTGATGGCTCCTTATCAGTTATTCCATTTCTTACTAAAAACAACATGTGCTTTACTGATCAGCCCATTGAGAGAGGACGACATGTTGCCTTTTACATGATAAAATGTATGCAGAAATTTTTTTAAATACAATATTTTACCAGACTCACCAGCCACCAATGTAGCCTGTAAGTTCCAGTGAAGAAGCACAGAATGTATGTAGAAGGATTGGCTTTAATTTAGTTTTGCCCTGGAAAAACATTTAATCATTCCGGACAGAAAATATAGACTTATTGTGAGATCCAAAAATACCTTTGAAGACACAACCCACTGCTGGATAATAGGTGGGGGAAAGAAAATCAAATTCTTACTTCCCCCTAAGATTGGGGGGAAATACGATGGATTTCAAGTAACGTACGGAGTGCTTAGGTCACAAATGGGGCTAATGTTAAAGGTGTTGCTCATAGTGACGAACCTACAGAGAATTATCACCCGACTCTTCCGTTTCCATCAGGTCTGTGGAACATTTCATCATCTGTCATCTTGACTTTGGTTTTACAACCTGCAACTTTATTGTTTTGGTTCAGTCTCACTGGTCTATCGACCCAGTTTCAAGCCGCAGCAGACGAAAACCAAGTTATTAAGGGGACTGTACACTACCTGCACAGCACCAAACAGCAGACAGACAATGTTAGTGTCTAGCTGGTGAACACAGTGGAGCATTTTAGCATTGCTAAGGCTGGACTAGCGTCTGAATTTTTGTTTCAGAGCTGGAATTGTCATACAAAATGTTTGCAGTGCTAAACTTAGCACAAAAATTAAGGCAATTTGTGTTTGGTAGAGTATTTCTCTGTGGCAACATTGCTTTTTGGTAATAAATCATACAGTTGGAAAGCCTGTTTAGTTCCCTTACAAATGGTGCCCCATTTGTAAGGAACATGCATTTGTGGGATGAGCAGCAGCGCTGAGTATGTGGGTTGCGCCCATGAAAAAATTGCCAAATCTTCTCTGCCAATGCCAACAACTAACAGAATAACAGCTTATTCTGCCTTTGACTCGTTTGGTGTTTGGTGGATTGGATGATTGAAGTTTGAAGAAACAAGACATATTGGCAATTTAACAATTTATTCATTTTATAAATAGGAGCCTCAGTAGCGTGTGGAAGAACCATACACAGCCACAACCAGCATTTGTCGCAAGTCAGCCAACGTGGTTGTGTTGGTCACTCTGGTACGAACAGCACGCCCAAGCTGATCCCACAAGTGTTCAATGGGGTTGAGGTCAGGACTGCTGGCAGGCCATTCCATCCTCTCCACTCCCACATTCTGGAGGTAGTCTCTGATAAACCCCACCCTGTGGGGGCGAGCGTTGTCATCTTTGAGGATAGAGTTTAGTCCCAGACTGTGGAGATATGGGCAGGGGCGCTGTATAGGGGGGGAAAGTTAGGACAATTCCAAAAAAATAATAATAAAATGAATGATCTTTGTTTGTACTTGTTTTTGGCAGTAAACAAGTTAAATATCCCCATTGACCAAAAAGTAAACATCCATATTGACCGACCAACCCCCAACCATCTGCATGAAATGGTTTGGTCCTGCCTTAGCACACTCACTCAGTGATGGTGTTTAGTTGCAGTCAGTAGATGCGCCAGAACTACAGTGACCACAATGTTGCCAAGTAACGTTAAATCAAAATCAAAAGAAAGGTGGGTAGCCTATAGTCTGTGAGTGGTATTAACCTGTTGGCTTAATGTCCATAGTGAAATAAGCTAGCTAGCTACAGACTAGTGTTAGCCTACATTTAATCACCATTTAACCAGTGCAGGGAAACGTTTAGCAAGATATCCCAGTGAAGAAGGTGAGCAACATTGTGTTCAATGACATACCTGTTATTTGAGAGAAAGGTTTGGGTTTCCAGGAGTCCTTTGTTCTTATTCATACCTTTTAATTTGATGTCACTGGTACTGTTAGTTTGTTATGACCATATTCCAAACCTCAAAACCTTTTGATTTAGTGATCACTTCATCTCTTTTGTAGCACTATAATAACCCTGGTGTGGAAATTCCATTTTACATGTCCACTTTATTTTCTTGTTGGCATATATGTGCAGCCAAGTTAAAAAAGTCAGGTGTTTTCATTGTTTTGAGAGGATGATGTTAATTTATTTTGATTGAAAAGTTAATTTAATTTTGTTCGTTTTTTTTAAATCTTTCATTAATAATAATACTAATTATTTTTGTTAAGAGAATTTTCCATTTTGTCAAATTCTACAATAAAAATATATTGAGACTGTAAAAGATGGTTGCTTTTATTCTTGCATCAAATAGTGAACTGCATACTAGACTTGCATGCATGTACAAATCACCAGCAGTAAATATTGTGCTAGTACTACAAGAAGCAGGACAGTTGCAAGCCTTTAATTACAGTTATGTAAAGCTTTAGTGGGACAGTTAGGTCTTAGAGATGTGGTGACAACAGCTGCGCAGAGGGGGCCCAATTTGATTTTCTGTCATGGGGCCCAAAATTGCTGGCGGAGCCCCTGGATATGGGATTGCCACTGGTTGCAGAATCTCATTTCTAAATCATGATTGGCAGCACCTGCGGGTACCAGAAGCTCAAAACAAATGTCAATAGCAGCAGCAAAATAACCTGTTTGGCAAATTTTTCATGGGCGCAACCCATATACTCAGCGCTGCTGCTCATTCAAATGCATGTTCCTTACAAATGGGGCACCATTTGAAAGGGATCTAAACAGGCTTTCCAACAGTATAAGATTTATTATTAGCATTGTTACCACAGAGAAATAATCTGCCA